>NC_071354.1:110994191-111178637 GCF_943734655.1 Sabethes cyaneus | reverse complement strand
GTATGCGCAGCCAATCTCAGCGACTTTAAGTGTTATGATGTAGTGGCTTTCATTTCATGTATATGACACGGTGGAACACGGCGGAACATTTGAGCAAACTGCGACTAAAAATATCGCGTTTTACGCCTGGAATATTACATAAAATAACATAATAGTCCAATACAAATGGTATAAACCCATTTAAAATAAAAATAAATTTAATAATATATGATCAAAAAACTCAATGATGCTATATTTATAAATATCTGTTCATTTCTTCATCGTTAACTTCTTAGGAGTCAAGAGTACCGTTTCTCGGTACTCTTTGGTTCATGCAATAACTTCAGTGCTGCTTCACTAATAGCAAATTTGTTTATTCAATCCGGATTGAAACCGAATGAATTTTTTGTGTTCATTTGCTCCTATCTGCAGATAAAATTCATCCAGTTCCAACCCGGATTGAATAAACAAATTCGCTATAAATGGCATTTTTCCGTTTTGTGTTCTTACCTACTGATGAAATTATCGGATCAGATGATAGCATTGAGCGGTTAAATATATCTTGATTTGTAGATACTCTGTGAACATAAACGTATGCAATTCGGAACAAAATACAACATATATGATGACTAATATTCACCTTGAACATTTTGAAGCAGCATTGAAGTTATTGCGTGAACCAGATTTTTCAGGAAACGGTACTCTTGACTCCTCCGAAGCTAACGATGAAGAATTGAACAGTTATTTAGAAATATAGCATCATTGAATTTTTAAATCGTATATTATTAAATTTATTTTTATTTTAAATGGGGTAAACCATTTGTATTGGTCTATTACGTTATTTTATGTAATTTTTCAGGCGTAAAACGCGATATTTTTAGTCGCAGTTTGCTCAAATGTTCCACCGTGTTCCACCGTGACATATACATGAAACGAAAGCCACTATATCACAACACTTAAAGTCGCTGAGGTTGGCTGCGCATTTGCGCCTTTTTGAAATAATGCATACAAAATGCATACAAAAACAGTACATACATACAAATGCATACAAAAACAGTACACCATACGTCTCCTTTATATTCTCGCAAATTTATTTCTTTAAAAAGTATTAAACTTCCCTGAATTTTCGGTATCTTAAGCAAAAAGTTTTCAGCTTCTTGGAATTACAAGGTCCCCGGTTATAAAACAGGTTTTGTTTTTTGGTCATAGCTTTTGATCGAATCATCCAATTTCAAATCTTTTTGAAGCATTGGAAAGTTTAAATGTATACCTATCTTTTTGCCAAACGAAGTATATGGTTTTTGTTTAAAACACAAAAGTTATAGCAAAATTTCAAAACATGGTTTTTTGTGACTAAAAAAAGTGTCCCCGGTTGTGAAACACCTCTGGAAATCGTTAGAAAAGAAAAGAAAATATAGAAATATCGAAGGAAAATCAAAAGTTAGAATCATTTATTCATGGTAAATACTAAAAATACAAAATCATTGATCAATTTCTTCGTTTAATCGTCTAAATCTGAATCACAAAAAAATGCATGTAAAAAGCAAGCAGTCATATTGGAGCATTTGAAGTGCACAGGCCTGTTACATGTGTTACAAGGAATTGAGTTTTTACTAAACATAAATGAATCCTATTGTGATAAAGACTCATAATGCCCCAATTAAAGTAAGTATGATCAATGAAGTATCAAATAATTAATTTTCTAGATGTTTCACAACTCGACTGTTTCATAACCGGGGCGGTAGCCATATTGCAAAAAAATTATATAAAAATTTTTGAGTCAATTATTTCACCTAAAATTTGTCTGTGTGATGAAATAGAGGTCTAAACCTAAGCTTATATGCTTTTACCTGACCTTTTTTATTCCATTTGGTACACAAAATAATCAATCGCAAAACATGCGAAAAAACTTTTTTGTGTGTTTTTTTAAACACGTTTCCTACAAAGCATTGTAAATGTTGAAGTTTGCCCGTTGTTTGCTAAAAAGTTATATTACTATGAGACTAGACGTTGGTAGTAGCTTGACAGCAGTAGGATAATGAAAACGTTAAAAACTACGGGTGTTTCACAACCGGGGCCGTTTCACAACAGGTGACAATCCCCTTCTAGCTGACCCGGCAAACTACGTACTGCCACCAATTGTATTAAATGAAGTAAATTGTAAATTTCGGATGTACTCAAAGTATAGATTAAGTTTTGTACATTTTTTGGAAAAGTTTTACCTTTAAAAGAATGGTTAATTGACTACCAGATTTTCATAGAACGTCTGTTTCTTACAACTGTGATAAACCATTAATTAGTAATGGCAATCTCTCCGAAATCGTAAAATTTATTGCCAAATATCCGTTGAAAACATGTGGAAAACGTTACTTTTTCAATTCTCTTCAATTATTCGCTAATTTTTTCCAAAGCGTGTATCGAAATACCACGTTACCTGATCCCGATGTTGCCCGATGGAGAAATTCCCCGAGATACTATACTTAGCTTAGACAAAAACAAATCGGGAGGTGCTGATAACGTTACGAATCTTGTGATAGCTGACCTTGTCTAAGCAATTGAGGAACCTTTGGACATTCCATTCAATTCTTCCCTTCGTACTGGCTATTTTCCATCTCTGTGGAAAATTTCGCCATTTAACACCGTTCAGAAGTAGTAAATTATCGCGGAGTGGCAATTCAGTCGGCAGTCGGCTATCCTAAATTGTTCGAGGCAATCGTGTACGAAAGTCTATATGACAAAGTATATGGGCAAATATCATCGATTCAGCATGGGCTTCTGAAGGGTAAATCAGTCGTTACGAACCTGTGTGAATTCCATACAACCGTGACAGATTACATATCAAGAGGATATCAAGTAGACTGTATATACACGGACATGAGTAAAGCTTTTAATGCAGTAGGAATTGGTAGTGTACTCGATGCAGCTTATGATTTCGGCATAAGAGGCTTACTGCTAAACTGGTTAAACTCATATTTAACATGCAGAACGCAGTATGTGAAAATTCACGGCGAAGTTTCACAGCCGTTTATCGTAAACTCGGGTGTGCCACAAGGAAGCCACCTAGGTCCGTTACTCTTCGTACTAGTGATGAACAATCTTTCCACTTTCATCGTAGAAGCAAATATTCTGGTATACGCCGATGATGTCAAACTATTCTTACCAGTAAAGATCACCAAAGAATGTTTTATCCCGCAACAAGATCTAGTTAACTTTGGCAGATTCTGTGCTGCCTGTGGGTTGTCAGTAAATCCCAGGAAATGTTCTGTTTTGACGTTTACAAGAAGATCAGCGCCAATTGTATTTGATTATAGCTAGTGACAATGATACGAAACTTAGGAGTCATATTCGATGAAAAGCTCTCGTTCAACTGCCATATAAATAATTTGGTTAAAGAATATTTGCAGATGTTTGCACTAGTGCGTCGATTTGGTCGCGAACTTACCGATCCGCATGCTTTGCTAGCTATATTTATTGGCTTAGTCCGATCCAAGCTGGATTTTGCGACTACCGTCTGGAGGCCGCAGTACTCTTATCAAATAAACCGTTTGGAAGGCATTCAGAAAAAATTCCTGAGATTTGCCCTAAGGAACTTAGTACGGAACAACGACCACCTTCCTCCATATGAGCAACTTTGTATGTTTGTCGATCTGGATACCGTGACCGCCAGACATAAAATAACGGATGTTGTCTTCTTTGTGAATGTATTGTCTGGTCGAGTAAGAAGCCAAGTGTTAAGCGACAAATTAAGTTTAAATAGGAGTCCCGCTGTACTTCGTCGGCGCAGAATATTCGAGCCTCCTCTACGAACCAGAAACTATACGCAGAATGAAGCGACATACAGGTTCATGCACGAGTTTAACGGACTTCAGAATATTATAACTTTGGATATGACACCGAATACGTTAAGACAAAGCTTAGTCTGTACTACAGAGGTCAGTTATATAATGTTTAGATTTTATGTATTTATAATTATTTAAGTCAATGTTTAATTTATAACTGTAATTCAATTATTGCTTAAGGGCAAAAAGCCCACAAAAGCCAGAACAAATACAAATACAAATTCTTAGTACCCAACCATTGTGCTTTTATTTTTTGTAACAATTTATTTTGTGCAATTTATGGCAAAAGACCCCTCCCCCCACTAAGAGGGGAGCTCCCATACAAATCTATGCCTATAAAAATGGGTTTCTGTCTGCTCTAAAGACTTAGTCTGTACTACAGAGGTCAATTATATAATGTTTAGATTTTATGTATTTATAATTATTTAAGTCAATGTTTAATTTATAACTGTAATTCAATTATTGCTTAAGGGCAAAAAGCCCACAAAAGCCAGAACAAATACAAATACAAATTCTTAGTACCCAACCATTGTGCTTTTATTTTTTGTAACAATTTATTTTGTGCAATTTATGGCAAAAGACCCCTCCCCACACTATGCCTATAAAAGAATCGAAAACTATTGAACTGATCGGAGTGAAAATTTGCATGAAGGAGTTTTTGGTGCCAGGGAAGGTTCTTATGATGGTTAGAGATCCCTCCCCCGACTAAGAGGGGGGCTCCCATAAAAATCTATACCTATAAAAAAGGATTTCTGTCTGCTCTATGTTCCTTATAGAATCGAAAACTATTGAACTGATCGGAGTGAAAATTTGCATGAAGGAGTTTTTGGTGCCAGGGAAGGTTCTTATGATGGTTAGAGATCCCTCCCCCGACTAAGAGGGGGGCTCCCATAAAAAATCTATACCTATAAAAATGGATTTCTATCTGTCTGCCCGAATGTTCCTTATAGAATCGAAAACTACTGAACCGATCTGCGTGAAATTTGCATATAGGGGTTTTTGGGGCCATGGAAGCTTCTTATGATGGTTAGAGACCCCTGCTCCCACTAAGAGGGGGTGCTCCCATACAAATGAAACACAAGTTTCCTCACTCGAGGCCCCCCCTCCTGAATCCTATACAAATGAAATACAAATGTCGGCATTACTCGAGAACTAATTAAATAAAAGGAACCATATTTGGCATGTGGGTATTTTTGGAGACTTGAATTTTTTCTGTGATGAATTAGGATCCCTTACCTTTTTAGGAGGGGGGGGGGTTCCCATACAAATTTCCTCATAACTCGAGAACTAATCAAGCAAATGGAACCAAATTTGGCATGTGGGGGGTTATGGAGGCAGGAATTTTTTTAATGATGGTTTCAGACCCCTCATCCCTGTGGTAGGCTAAGGAAATAAAACAGACGTTTTTGCGTAACTCAAAAACTAATCGAACTCGAGAAATTTTAGACTCTATCATAAAACATTAATCAATAACAAGACCACCAAAAACTATCAATAGTAACATTAGATAATTCAGCGCGAGACGGCCACAGACCGCGAGTGTTGCCGGCGTCCTGCCGTCGGAAGCGCCGGCCACTGCGGGGGGCAGCCCCCCGTAGAGATCACCTATATCTAGGTTTATTTATTTTCCTAGATCTACTGACCTCTATTACTTTCCTTCAGTTGGGTCACCCCTGCGAAATGATACTTTTTACGAAAAGATTTTCCGTGAAATGGTACATCCCCAGGTTTTTCGCGAAATGGTATTCTGCGAAACTCTATATTCTGCATTTATGGTCAACCGAGAACTGGTGTTCCGCAAAATGGTATTCGGCGAAATGGCGATGGCGATTATTTAAATGCTATCCGCTTTATTTTATCAAGCTAAGCAATGGGAGGAGTTGTTTTCTACTTTGCTCTGGGCAAAATTTGTGTATTAAAACACCCATGAAACTTTCAAAACTCAAGATTGTGACAAAGGTCATCCGAGATTCACGATTTATGTACAACACAGTTTAATTTGTGGGAATACGAAGTTTGTCGGGTCAGCTAGTATATATATATGTATATATTCAAAACTTTTTGAGAACAGAATCATTGCACCACCAACTATATTTTCATTACCGCTGAAGTCTATGATTGTTTTGTTGAATGCCCTCAAACGCTTTCTATTTGCGTTTATGCATTTGCCCATTATTATTTTTAAATTTTGTATGTTTTGATACTTTTTACCTTTGTTATACTATAACAAAGGTTTAAAAATTGGTCGAAAAACACAATGTTGATCCGAGGCCCGAGGGCCGAGTCACATATACCAATCGATAAGGTTCGACGAATTGAGCAATATCTGTGTGTGTGTGTGTATGTGTGTATGTGACGCTTGACTTTAGTCGTCTGTTTCTCGGAGATGGCTGAACCGATTCGTTTGCTATTACGCTTATTTGAAAGGTGTTATCACCTTGTAGATCACTATTGAATGGTTTTGCGGTCCGACATTTTGTTTAAAAGTTATAAGCAAAAATGTTAAAATTACGTGACATGATTTTCTCCGGAACCGCTCGACCGATTTCAACAATTTTAGTATCAAATGCAGGCTCTTGCTACTGCAAATTTTTTGGGAGAGTTTTATCGAAAACAATCAAGCGGTTCAAAAGTTATGCTTAAAAATGTGCTTTTTCAAGGTGTCAATTAATCGAACGTTTCTCAGAGATGGCCAAACCGATTTATGCGTTATTAGTCTCATTTGGTAGGTAATATAGCCTCATAGATCACTATTGATTTGTTTTTTGATTGGACGTTTAATTTGAAAGTTATGAGCAGTCGTGTGCAGCATACAAAAATTTACAATTATTCATAACGATTTTAACCAGACAATTAATCAGATTTCAATTATCTTAGTATCAAACGAGAGGCCTTAACGCTGTGATCATATCTGCCAAATTTCATTAGAATTGGCTTTACCAATCAAAAGTTATTTGAAAAGCATCGATGAAATTATGTAAGCAAACTTTACTGATATGAACCAAATAGAAAAACACGCGATCATGTGCTCTAGCGCAAAAATGCTTAATTATACAGGTAGTGTGTCTTTGAAAGAGTTTATTTAAAAAATCTGGCGTAACTTTCTACACTATTAGGGTGACCGTAAATCTACCTATTAGGGTGTTACAAATTTTTGTGTCTTTAAATGCGTCCAAAAAAGTACAGTGTCTCCACAAAAGTTGTAGAACACAATAAAATAAGCAACTTTGCTGTACATAGTAACTATCTACCTCTTACTGGTTGCGAAGAGCAACGATTTTTTTTAAAATGCAGCGAAAATTGAAAAATTGAGATATCGAAAAGCGGCTACGTCACAATTTATTAATTAATTAATTTTTACACGTCAAAACAAAAATCGGTCCTCTAGATACTGAGATACACGCACCGTCGCTGAAAACATATGGTTTCGAGGAGAGCGCGTTTAAACTATTGTAGGTACAGCATTGCACTTCCCTGCAAGCGATCTCACAGTTTTACTGTAAATTCTCAACGAGACCACGTACCGAAAAATACTCTGGGCTCAACATTTCTGAAGATTAAAGGCTCCCCCTTAAATATCAATCCTGCCCAAGAAAAAAATATTCTACAAATTTATCAGTATATTTCATACACATGCAAAAAAGCAAAGCCATGGGTTTATACCGTCTTTAGACATTACCCTTCTTTATCGACAGGCTTCGCAGCCGGCTGTTAGAGTTCAGGAAAATTTCGGGGCCAGTGCAACAATCCTATTGACTCTAACTAGCAAGCACCGCCTAGCCGAGATTCGAACATACGACGACTGGCTTGTTAGACCAGCATCGTACCTCGAAGCTATGTACATGCATATGTACATGTATATGATAAGCACATGTGTGTTGATGATAACTACCATTACTGCCCATAACAGTCCCATGTGAATTTCACCACTTTTGAGATAAGCCTAGGAATCATCTTTAAATTGTTCATCCTTTCAATATTTCAAACAGTAATGTTAAGTTTGTTCCCAAAATTTTGAAAAAAATATCAAACTATGTCAGTCGTAAGTTTCCATAAACGGCATAACAGTCTCAGTAGTGAAAATATAACAATAAACAGCTGCTTTTAGGAAATGCCTGGACCGATTTGACTGAATAACTACCAAACGCAAAGTTTTGTGGCCTAGAAGAATTCTATTGAACAGAATTTGGAACGGATGTACGGTTCCGAAGATATGTGCGGAACAAGTTCCGAAATATATGAAACTTGAACATAGAAGCACCTTGAATCATAACAAACCCGTCATGCGACACCTCCAAGTACTCGAAATTGCACTACTAGACCATTGGTAGTCGTATAAAATGTGCAAGAAAAACGGCCAGTTTCTAACTTACACCAAACCCCAGAATGCGACCCCGCTATTATCTCAAAATAACAAATTACAAATAAAAGGAAGACATTTTTTGATTGCTTTCAAATATTATGCAAATTTATCAGTATATTACATACACATGCATATGTATTGATGATAACTACCATAGTGAGTGGTATCAAAAAGTTTGATTATGTTCCGAAGGCGTGTCGAATTCTATCTCAAATGACAAATGAAGGTATAACAAAGGTTCCTTTCACCAATAGGTGGATTAAATCGGGTTTTTTGATTTTTTGACACTTTCGAGCACATTTCGTTTATCATAATCAGAGATTTGTTTTAATTTCCAATGTACAGTTTGCTTTGAACCCTTTTTTGTTTTCTTTATTCCTACGGTATTTCATGCTCCAAAACAATTTGAAACAGAATTACAATTTTATGAGCCTTTTTGCTCTTTTAAGAAGTCAAATTAGAAGTGAAAAAACAAAAAAAATATTAACGGTATTAGAATATGATTTATTCTATAATGGGATACCATTTGAATTGAATTGAAGTATTTATTATTATCTCTATGCTTTTTTATGATGGGAGCAGGGAGCCCTTGTGAGTAGGATTACGTTCAAATCCTTTCTCACATGGGCGCAAAACCTCCTCGTTTTTTCATTTTTTACAAGTTAACAAAGCATATAATTCCTAAATTTGCTAACCCAGTGAACACGTTGTTCTTTGAAGGGTAGGCTAATGAAGCTTATCAAGGTATCTTTATGCAATAATAAAAGTTTTTTTCTATTCATAGTAATTACAAGAGAGTTCTTATAAGTAACGGATCAAATTGTCGCCTATATGGGTTTTTAATAGTTTTTCAAATTGATTCAACCTTTGGGCATTTTTGATTGAATCGGGAAGATTATTATACATAATTATTCCTTTATGGGAAATTCTTTGCCTCCCGTGCTCAGTTCTAATTCGATTTACTTGGAAGTTATTGGATTGCATAGTATTATAGCGATGTTCTTGTCGTTGGAGAACCATGTTTGTGAGTGTTTCAGGAGTACGAGTGATTTTGTAGATGTAAAGTAATATTCTATTGTCATGTAGCGCTGATACAGGGAAAATGTTCTTGTTAGCTTTTTCCAGATAAAGTTGAGATCTGGATGAGAGAAAAGGTAGTTTGAAGATCGAACGAAGAACTTTGTTTTGCAAAATTTGCAGCTTTCCAATCAACGTTTTAGGCGCTGATCCCCAGATTGATACAAGATATTGCAATTTAGAGTGAAAGTGAGCATAATAAATTTTCAATAGGACAGTTGACGGTATGAATTTTGAGAACTTGTATAGAATTCCACATAGTGGTGCTAGTTTTTGGAGAAGGGATTCTATGTGGGCTCGCCAACATAATGTTTCATCTAGTACAAGCCCTAAATATTTGTACTCGATTACTTTTTCAATAGTTGTTTCATTTATATTTATATTTATATCAGTTGCTATATTACTTCTCGAGGATCTAAATACCATTAGTTTAGTTTTTTTGATGTTTAACGATAAAACATTAATTTTAAAGTAGTCATGTAATATTAATATATCCGCCTGCATGGTAAGCTCAATGATTGCTTTGCATGACCCTTGATAAAAATACGCTGAATCGTCTGCAAATAATTTTAATTTTCTTTTTAGTTTTAACTTTCCTATATCATTTATATATAACAAGAATAGTAGGGGGCCCAAGTTACTCCCTTGGGGAACCCCGACAGTTACAGGTTTATTCGAACTTCTGTTTTTGTCTATTGTTACAAACTGTATTCTTCCGTGTAAATAGGATCGCAACAAGTCGTTTGCTACCCCCCGAAATCCTAAGAAGTGGAGTTTTTTGAGGAGGATATCGTAATCTAGCGTATCAAATGCTTTTTGCAAATCTATAAATAAGCTAGCGACGATATTTTTTGAGTCAAGTGCATTACGGACGTCCTCTATCACTTCAATGCATGCTGCTTCCGTGCTTGCACCTTCTCTAAAACCAAATTGATGACTAAAAAGTATTTTATTTGTGTTAATAAACTGGTTGATTCTTACAGTGATAAGCTTTTCAAGCACTTTACTAAACACCGATATAGTGGAAATTGGCCTGTAGTTCTCTAACAGTTGAGAATCTCCACCTTTAAAAACAGGAACAACGCGTGAGATTTTAAGACAATCGGGAAAAGCTCCTTCTGATAGGACGGTATTGAAGATTCGAGTTAAAGCTGGACTTAAAGCCGTACAATATTTTTTCAAATCGACAATCAGAAAGCCATCGGGTCCTGGTGATTTGTGAGAATCTAGTGAATTGATTGTATTGCGTATTTCTACTTCACTAATTGGATTCCAAAATATCGATTGACTATTGTTTGTTAACGTTTGATATTTGTTAAAGTTTCTATCGCTATTTAGTTTAGTTGCTGGATTTGATCCTACATTCGAAAAATAATTATTGAATTCTTCTGCTAACTGCAAAGGGTCGTCGATTGCGCGATCGTCCCTTTTGATCGTAACATTTTGTTTGTTTTTAGTTTTGGTTCCTAAAAGATCATTTATTTTTCTCCACATATTTTTTGAGTTACTATCTAGGAAAACTCTTCGAAAATAATTAGATTTTGCTACATTTTTTGCGCTGTGAAGCCTGTGATTCACGTGCTTTAAGAGATCTTGTAAATGTATATTACTAGGATGTTTCTTTGTTTTTTGAGAATTTTATTTTTTATTTGCATTAATTTCCAGACGTCAAATGTGATCCACGGGCAGAAGTTAGTTTTAACCTTTGCAGTAACTGTTACCGTATTCGAGTACTTCATTTTGAGTTCATTGTATTTATTAGTAATAGACAAAATTGTATCATTGGGGCTGAGCGAATCTGGAAGATTTAATATAAATTCTTCAAATTTTGCATGGAAGTTCCTCGAATTTAGTATGTCTTTCGTTAATTCAATTTGTTTAATTTTACTCTTCAAGTTGAAGCGCGATACGACTGGAATATGATCGCTCAAATCGCAATATATTGTATCGTTCCGAATTCCTTGGAAACAATCTGGGTTGCAAATCACGTGATCCAAAATATTTTGACTCGCCGGTCTAGTTGTATGGATATTAGTTACTTGAAATGTGCTAGATAGTAGTAAATGTTTGTAGTCTGTAATCAGTGTATTGTGTTTATTGATTGGTATGTTAATGTCTCCAACTATAATAGTAGGCGAGTTGACTTGGCTTACTAGCATTGTTTCTAAAAAGTCATTAAATTTGTTTAGATTTGTGGATGGCGGTCGATACACTGCACAAATATTTAACAATCTGCTAGACCAGCGGTTCCCAAATGGGGGTTCGCGAACCCCCAGGGGTTCGCCAAAACTTTAGTTCGCTGCAGAATAGTATAGGGAAATCCGTCAGGGGGTACGCGAACCAAAAAAAGTTTGGGAACCGCTGTGCTAGACGACAATTTGATTCGAATTTTTATGTACTGAAAGCTATAATCAGTGCTATCAGTGTGGACAATTTCAAAATTGTATTGTTTTTTAATAAACATCATTAGCCCCCCACCTCTGCTACCAATCCTACTTGAATTAATTTTATCAAAGCCTTCAATATTATATATTTTTTCATTTTCACTGTTAATCCACGTTTCTGATAAAGCAATTACATCTATTGAAATTTTTAAATCATTCAAAAGTAAGACAAAATCATCAAACTTTGCTAAGTTATTTACTCCTCTAATGTTCATTTGCATAATATTAAATTCATTTGTTTTTCTAACTTCTTTACTGATTCTCGTATTAAATTCATCTACATTAGCATGATCATAGTTTTGGATACGGTAATTCATTCAATTTAAATCAATAACTAAACCTAATCCACTTCAGTTTTTTCAGAGTTATTTAAGTTTTTATTAATTTCCACGGGTCTTCTTCACATTCAAATTTTGATCTGGACTAATTTCCAATTGGCTAACTGATCGTTTAGCCTTTTCTTGTAGGTTAGTAGACTTAATTTTTTGCACATCGTTCCAGTTCTTAACCTTCACAGTTGGTGATTCTGCAGACTTTTTAACAAGAACTACACTGTTTCGGCCCATCCAAATATATTGTAGCCCGAGCACCTTCTGAAGTGACTTAAGCTCCTTGTAGATATCTTGACTGCGCCTGGTGGCTTCATCCCGAATCATAACTGTCGTCTCAGCTCCATTCAGTGTCCATGTTGGGTCGAAATCCGTCGACTTCATTTGTAGGACCTTGCTGATTTTTAGCAGATTGGTCTTGCTTTCGACATTTTTGAAGATTACCCGTATCGGGGGGATTGAAGGGCCTTTAGTCCTGGTTGTAAATCTGGTGACCGATACGATGTCGTTTCTGGTGATTAGTTTTGGTTGGTTGTAAGTTATTCTATTGATTACTGTCTGAATGACATCATACACATTTTCGTCCTGGGTCGGTGGAATGCCAAAGAATATCGCGTTGCTAGTTATTCTTTCTCGGTTTAGAAATTCAACTTCATCTTCCAGCTCATAAACGGCTCCCTCTAAGTGGCTACAACGTTGCTTCAAATCATCGTTTTCCTCTTTAATTTCTTGTTGTCCAATTTGAAGATTTCGAACATCTCCGAGCACTGAATCCAGTATCTCAGATAGCGCATCTTTAATCGTAGTCGTGATATAGTCTTTATCCTCGTGACTCAACGTTTTATTGGCTCCAAAATTGGTGAAACGTTTGTAGATATCCGCGCAGTTTGTAGCGCATAAATATGGAACGGTAGCCGATTTGGTCTTCATGTCCTTACCGATTTTTTTACACTTTAGATGAAAAGTGTTCAGGCAACAATCACAGGTGATCATTGAATCTTTAGTTGTTTCTGATTTGTCGCATATCTTGCAGCTGAATTTCTCTTTCGTCTCAGTCATCTTGCAATTCATTAACAACAGCACCAGCACAACAGCTGCAACAACTTTTTACAGCAGCAATCAGCACTTTCTTAGGACGATGAAGGTGAAAGGGTCGATGAAGTTTTGTTTGTCTATTAGTGGATTAGGTTTGGAATAGGTAGGAAGGAAAGTGGATAGTGGAGTAATTAAAAAGGAATCAACTTTTCGGGATTATCAGATCACTTTCGGTTATTCACTATTAGTCTATAATATCGACTCGCATCTCTCGCATATCAATTCTTCAACATGAATTATCGGTTTCGTTCTGGTTTATACAATGCCGAGACATTCTGTTGTTCTGGATCTTGCGCAAGTTGGTGTTTGGTGTTTGAAAAACGTTCTTTAACTCCAATCACTTATTGAACGAACACTTGATTCGTGATTAGACACTTCGTTAGAACAGTTTTAGCACTTTTTCCCGATTTTTGGGACTTGTAGCTATATTTTATTATAATAAAATGTTTGTTCTATTCTTCTACCAATTACTCTCTTGCCAGTGTTGCCAGAGTGTTGACATGCAAAACTTTTACACTTTTGCTGCTAAGGCCAATGCAAATTATTTTTAAAGTTTTTGTCGCTCAAACGCTTAATTTTTCTGCTCGTTAGGAAAATCTCTTTGTTTTTTTTGTTTTTTTTTCGCCCCCCTTCAGTGGCCCAGGATCGGATGGACAAAGCTTTGTAAAATATTTGTAATGGTCTAATTTGTTTCAGCCAATATTCTTTTGAAGTACAAATTTTAATTACATTTTTCAATATATAAAGAATATTTATCAATTGACGGTCAGTTAGATTTACTGAAACATTTGGTCGGTGTTAAATCAGACCGGACCAAGTCGCAAAATTTCAAAAAATAGGTTAATGACAGCAAACGATTAAGAATTTCGTAAGCTACATTTTACTCTAATCAGATCATACAAATGTTGCAAACAAACAAATGTTGCAGATATGAAATGATTTCGAACGATCGATAGCTTTAAACTACACAGCAGCAGCAAACTTTGACTTCGTTTTTCTCGAAATCAGATATTTGTCACTTGGTTTGGTCTGACTTAATACCGACCATTTATAAACATGCAATAGATGTGTATCTAACGTAGCAAGTTTTCAGTTTTGATTAGTATCATTAATTTGATAAAGAGGTGAAAGAATTAGCTTTAGGCTGATAGGCTTTTTGATAAACTGATTCCACAACACATTTTACAACGCTTATTATTTTTCTACAAGTCCATAAAATTGTTTATTAGCAAGAATGAAGATTTCGTTTGAATATATATTGGTTATCATTTTGATAGTCAATTGTAGTAGACAGAATTAAGCGTTATCTAAAGTTATCGAGTTTACTTTTACAACAAATAAATTGACAGTCAGCTTAACTGATGAGTGCTGACAATTGACAAATCAACCTTTTCCGCATGATTCCAATGAAATTTTGGCAATAATTTTTGGGATTCCAAAAAGATTACCATTTCTAACTAATGGTTTAGCACAGTTGTAACGAATAGGTACATGTTCTGAGAAAATCCGGCGCAATCAACCTTTCCATCAAAGTTACCTTCAACAACGTGTTTGTTTTCCCAGCAACGACGCTGCTTGATATTGGTGGTGTAGGCTGATTTGCACCGATAGTAATCGTAGCAATCTTATACATTGTCTGTACGATAAATGGCGGGAAAAGTAAAATAAGAGTTTTTTGCTTTTTTCCAACTTTTCGTGTGGTTTTTCATTGTTTTTTTTACGTATAAACCTGCCGCAGGCTAAAACACAACAACTGAAAAAAGAATCATGCAATTTTGTCCAGCCGTTCTTGAGTTTATCCCTTACAAACAAACGGACCAACTTGGTTTTATTATATAAGAAGATTTTGGGCTACACAGCATGATAACACGAAAAAACAAATATTAATAGAACTTTGGGTAACCACGTAAAGCTTCAAGTTTCAGCCTCATTTGTTTCCGGAAAGCTCGTTAAAATAGCTTTCATTTGATACCAAAATAATAAAAATTAATTCAATGGTTCAATAGTTATGAATTTTTAAATAAAGAATGCTTGGCTAAAATAAAATGGCAATTTTTGGGAGCACCCTTAATTAGCAAGGGACACCCTAAGCGTCAAATGAAAAAATATAGGTGCACACTTTGTTAAAATTCGTAAGCACACAAAACTGTAATAAATTGCAGCACTTTTAAATTTTGCTGCGTATTTTTAATGGAATTGCTGTTTTTTCATATCAAAACAGTTTTCTTCAGTAAGGTCAGTTTTATATGAGACTAGCTGACCCGACAAACTTCGTATTGCCACAAATTAAACTGTGTTGCACATAAATCCTGAATCTCGGATGACCTTTATCGAGTTTTGCAAGTTGCTGAGGAGTTCATGGGTGTTTTATTAATTTTCCTCACAGTAAAATAGAAAACAACTCGCCCCATTGCTTAGCCTGATAAAATAAAGCGGGCTAAAGCTTGTTCCATTTGCTTGATTAGCTCTCGAGTTATGCAGAAATTTGTGTTTCATTGTATGGAAGCCCCCCCCCCCCTCTTAAAAGGGACAGGGGTCATTACTCCTCTCCTAAGGAGATAAGGGGTCTCAATTCACTATAGAAAAAAAATTGCCTACAAAAACACCCACATGCTAAATTTGGTTTTATTTGTTCTGGAGTTATAAGGAAATTTGTATTTCATTTGTATGGGAGCCCCCTCCTAAAAAGGTAAGGGGTACTAATTCCTCATAGAAAAAAGTCATGCCTCCAAAAACACCCACATGCCAAATATGGTTCCGATTGATTAATTAGTTCTCGAGTTATGAAGAAATTTGCATTTCATTTGTATAGGAGCCCCCCTCCTAAAGTGGGGAGAGGTTTCAATTCACCATAGAAAAATTCTTGTCTCCAAAAACACCCACATGTCAAATTTTGTTCTATTTGCTTGATTAGTTCTCGAGTTATGAGAAAATTTGTATTTCATTTGTATGGAAGACCCCCCCTCTCAAAAGGGAGAGGGGTCATTATTCCCCTCCTAAAGAGAGGAGGGGTCTCAATTCACCATAGAAAAAAAATTTGCCTGCAAAAACACTCACATGCTCAATTTGGTTTCATTTGCTTGATTAGTTCTCGAGTTATGAGGAAATTTATATTTCATTTGTATGGGAGCCCCCCCCCCCCGCTCCTGAAAAGGTAAGGCGTCTCAATTCATCATAGAAAAAATTCATGGCTCCAAAAACACCCGCATGCCAAATATGGTTCTATTTGAATAATTAGTTTTCGAGTTATGAGGAAATTTGCATAACATTTGTATAGGATCTCCCCTTCTAAAGTGGAGAGGGGTCTCAATTCACTATAGAAAAAGTCCTTGTCTCCAAAGACACCCACATGTAAAATGTTGTTCCAGTTGCTTGATTAGTTTTCGAGTTATGCAGAAATTTGTGTTTCATTTGTATGGGAGCCCCCCCCCCCTCTTAGTGAGGGAGGGGTCTCTAACCATTATAAGAACCTTCCCTGGCCCCAAAAACCCCTATATGCAAATTTTCACGCCGATCGGTTCAGTAGTTTTCGATTCTATAAAGAACATTCGGGCAGACAGACAGAAATCCATTTTTATAGGTATAGATTTGTATGGCAGCACCCCCTATTAGTGGGGGAGGGGTCTTTTGCAATCGAGAGAACCTTCCCTAGCCTCAAAAATCCCTACATGCAAATTTTCACGCCGAACGGCTCAGTAGTTTTCGATTCTATAAGGAACATAGGGACAGACAGACAGACAGACAGACAGAAATCCAATTTTATAGGTATAGATTTAGCAGATATACTCATAGTGTTAAGATCTATCATTCAATACTAAAATATTTAAATAGGTATAAATTACGTTGTATAAAATCAAATTATTGCAATTTTTAATGTGCTTTTACAAGATTACTTATTACTTTCAAATTAAAAACTTGTATAAAACCAGATTTAATCCACCTGGTGGTAAAAGGAACTTTTTTTATACTATCTTGCTTGTTATTTGAGATGGAAATCGACATGTCCATCAAACATGTTTGTTTAAGAATAGCTTATTCAACTATTGTACAGCTAATACCTGTGAAACAAGTGATTGATAAGCTATTATACAACAAAAATGTTTCTTGGGCGTCTTTGGGACATAATACAACTGTTTCGTAACGCTGTACTACTGACAGATGATACAAAGAATAATAATACCTTTCATTTGGTATCGATATAATGAAAATGGGTTTAGTTGTTCAAAAGTTATGATTTAACAAAAAGTTTAGCAAATCCAGTTTTTTGGTCTAGGGTAAATGTTCTTGAGTGGACCTAATCGAATTCTGAGGTCGAGGGGCCTATTTTGTAATTAGAATTTTAGGATATACTTATCAAATCTTTCTACTGTTACTGACCGTAAGTAAACTAAAAATAAGTTGAAATTATAGCCAGAACCACTCTATTGCTGCGTATTTAAAAGTAGCTGTTTTCAGCGTTTTGGCAGTCACCATAGAGTATTTTCAAACTGTTACTGCCCGGAACTCTTCTGGTTTGAAATAAAACAACGCTCTTAAAATGATGCTAAAATATGTGTAATTTCAATTTAGGTATTTAAAAGTTCAGTAAAACCAGTAGAATCTTCCAATTCCTTAAAAAATGTGATCTTCAGTGGGCCTAGTACTGATTTAGAGTGGTCCTAGTTTTGCGCTTCGAGACATCACTGACGGTAGCTATCACTGCCTACCACTAACGAACACGTTATTGTATGTTTATTGTATGAAACTGATTGTTGTCACTTTTACCTCCATCTATAATTATTTGTAAACACAGGTATATTGAAAGAAGGCTTAATATATAGCCAAAATAAAACCTTAGTTATATTGATAAAAGTAACTAATACTCATCCTTTTTACTAGTTGCTTCATAGTGTTTGTGCACTAAAACTAAACTAAAGTGTTTGTAAAACTAAAAAGTCCTCATAATTAGTTAACATAACATATGCTATTGTATTTTTAAAGCTTAAAATTATATAAACTTCATTTATTCTCAGTATTGTACGAAAATTTTACCCATCGTTGATTAAAAGATAATGGATGAAAAGATAAGAGGAATACTAACTTCTTTCTGTCAAAAAATAGCTATTTTTGCGTTATTCGCATTTAGCAGAAAAGCAGTTACACTTGAGTCTTTCAATAGGATTTTACGTATTTGTTTTAGCATGAAGCATTTTTGGTAATCTACTAGTAGAGTAAAATTTTCCCAGTTAGCTCGCCCTGTGTAAAATAAATTCCCTAATTATGCTAAACGAGATAATTCTTGTATCATTTAAAAAGAAATTCACAGAAGAATGAAAGAAGTTCTTTAAGAATACAATTCCAAAGATTTATATATAGCTTTATTGTATAGGAAACCATAATATTGGAACTTCGGAATATATTACGAAGCTTTAATTCCAAACTCTGTTTAAAGTTGTTATCCCTGCTGAACGGGCAACATCGTAAAAATCGATGGAATCAAACAAATTTTTTATGAAAGAATAACGTCCCGTATTTTCCATATAAATACAGCAATAACTTAGCTTAAGTTTTGACAAAACTCAGATAAGAAATAGTTTAAACACGTTTTATCGTTTTTCATGTCCAACACTCTACTAAGATATAAACATATACCAAAACTTCAAAACACCTTTAGCACGCCCAACCGAAAACCCTAAAGCTAATAGAAGTCAACCTTTTCCTATATTCACCAGAGTCGTCTGAGAAAAAAAGCAATCACTTCTGATGGTGAAGAACGTCTACTTCGTGAAACTCTGCGATACCCAACCGACCTACAAAATTACCTGCTTTGGCAATAAAATCCTCTGTGCATCAGCGGAGGATTTCGAAAAAGTAAAGGCCTGGATTATGATATGGCGCAAAATATATAAAATTTGGATCTGTATTCGGACTGGATATGCTAAAGAAACAATAGTGTAATTAATAATTTTCTAATAATTTAGTTAAAATAACTGGGAGTCCCAGAATAAAGTAAAATTATATTTCATCCATAAATAAGGAAGTTTACTTCACGTCACCTTTAAATCGATTGACAGATATATTAAAAATCAGGTTAGTAAAATATTCAAAATCATGCAACCGGACTGACGTTGTACTACGTCATCCGTGTACTGTGGCATCAGGTCATCTTATACACAACTTCTCTAATTCTTTTCTTGGGGGTTGTAATATTTTTCCTTAGCATCTCCCCTGTGCCACATTTTGTGACAAATTTAATACCCCCTCTCTACCTGAATTGAGTCACCCCTGAGATCTAATGTATTCGTTTTAGAAACTGCCTACTTTCTATCTATTATAGTTCTGCATCAATTATCGTTTAGCATTAAAACTTCTAACCTAAACCTATTAGAATTACCAAGTCTAATTTTATCCAGTACCTTTTACAGTATGATTTCGATTTTGACAACAAATGCATGTCGCCTAAGTTTGCCAAAATCGAAGCCGTGGCAAAATCGAGACCATTTTTGGACTGAAAAAAAAAAGCATATAACTGTGTGTCAAAAATTGAAGAACTATCATTAATCAACGAAATTTTCACGATTGCTACGGTTTTATGTTCAAAAAGTTCGACAGGGGCTATCGCAAGCCTTTTCACACCTTGCAGTAAAACGTAGTTCTACGTCAGTAAAACTCTTATCTTTCGAAATATTCGATAAACAAAAACTAGAAATTCCACTGTACTTGATAAACTACGTATAATAAAAATGTTTTTGAATGATGGGTTTAAATTTTTGAAACTAATGCGCGAGATAATTTTTTTATGACGTAGAAATCGCTTTAGCCCCATATCTGAACAACAGGTAATAATAAATTTCCAATATACATATGACACACACAGCTACCTACACAACACATACGAAAACACTGAGACATTGTTCAATTGTTGGGTTGAAAACAATGACATAAAAACAAGACCCTCGGCGACTGTGACCGATTTCATATTTTCCAAACGACTTTCATACTTTCATTCTTTCTAACAGAGTATAAGAAAGGTAAAAGCTGTGCAACCCTAGGTCCTAATAATAAATAGCAGTAGTAGAGTTGTTATATTGAAAACAAATCTTTGTTATTATTTTGTTCGTTCACGTGGAAGATACTATGACAATCCCAATATAGGCCCACTCTAAATCAGAAATAGGTTCACTCAAGATCATGTTGGGTCCATAGATTAATAAGTCCTTAGATTAATAAAGGGCTTTGGCAAAAAACCATACTCTTTGATTTTAAGTCACCGCGAAATCACTATCTTCAGGTTTAGTTGAATATTTTCGGTGAAATAATGAAACTGATTAGTATATCGCGTAACGTTTCAGCCTACTACTCTTCAGCTATCGTCTGACGCATTCTTCTAGTATTTACGCCACATTCATATTAATTATTCAGCCTTCACCAGTAGGCTGGTTTTCGTTCCGTCCAGCTGGCTTGTTGTTATTACAGATATCAAATTGTTATAGGTTTAAGCGCCGTAAAGAATCTTCGACCTATTGGGACGAGGAGTCTCTGTCACTTTTTTGCAAAAAACACGTGCAAACCATGATGACGTCTTTTACTTTTCTTCGACCAATCAGGATGCGAAGATTTCTAGTTGGACAATGCTTCATTATTTTCAGTTTTCAATAGTGTACACTTACCAAATAATATCGTTCTTCATTTGAGCCAATTCTTATAAGATGTTCCGATCTATTGGTGCAAAAATATTGAAAATCGTTCGGGAAACCGCTATGCTATTAGCGTTCAAAATCTGACCACTTTTCGAGAAAGATTTTTTGGAATGACACCCTACCCAGCCAAACCTTGCCGTTATTATAAACTTATTTAGTAGCTTTCAATCATGAGAGTGAATAAAACGCTGTAAAAAATTATCGACTTGCAAAAATTTGGATTTCTCTGCAGCACAGCCAAACGCGACGCGCGGGGGTTACATCTAGTTATTTATAAATGACGAGTAAATTAGGGAGTTTACACCATTTACTACTCTTGAAAATCACTAATTAGGTCCACTCAAGATCATTCACCCTATCTTTTATCAGAAAGAGGCACCCCAAACGTCAAGTAAAAATATTACGGATTTTAAATTGTCTGAAAATGATTGAATTCGCACCCTTTGATCAAAATTGGAGCACTTTTAAATTTTGAAATATCCTTTTGACGTAGGACTAAGTCTTCGATTTCTTTATTGGGATGCACTTTAGAAAAACGAAAAGGGCATCTGTACCGAAAAGTGGTTATAGTTTGCACGCTTATAACTCAGTTATCCCTCATTAAATTGTATAGATATTGATATTAACTGATTGGAAATTTTTCTAGGAATCGATTACAATACAATAGTATATATGTTTCCCTAACAAACATTTAAATCGAAAAATGTTAGGCATTGTTTAACTAAAAATCCACACTCTGTGATTGGTCGGAATAAGTAGTGCTGATTTGCCGTAGCGATAATGACGTTTTCATACGACAAGCAGTACGGTTGTGTACAACCGTACTTAAATTTGCGCTCTCTCCATTTTAATGCAGTCCAGTTCTGCATTTAATGGTTCTCGTTGCATTTTTCCTTTATTTTTTTTTAAAGTGACAAAGCCCCTTCGTCCCAACAGGTTGAAGATTCATAACGATATCTATGCTTGGGAAGTACGCCAGAATGAGTGATAAAGTCATCTCGTCCTAACAAAATTTCCTAGGACCACTATAAACCTACGCCAATTTGATGTCTGTGTCTGTGTTTGAAGTGCGCCAGAAAAAGTAATAAGCTGACGACCGAGGCAATCGGAACGATCGGATGCAGGAGACGAAACTGCGAAATTGCCCACCATAAAACGGAGGTCCTGGTGGTTAGTAACTGCAAAGTGGTACCGCGGGCAGTCATCACCGTTGGAGAGCACGACATTACTTCAATGCGTGTACTCAAGCATCTGGGAGTAATAATAGACGACCGATTAAATTTCAACAGTCACGTCGACTACGCCTGTGAAAAAGCCGCGAAGGCTAACAATGTAATAGTTACAATCATGCCGAATAGCTTCGGGCCTAATAGTAGCAAGCGGCGGCTGCTGGCTAATGTATCATTGTTGATACTTCGATACCGAGGTCCAGCCTGGATCACAGCGTTACGAACCATGCAGAATCCAGAAAAGCCTAATAGTACGTTCCGGCTCATGGCCGTAAGAGTTGCTAGTTCATACAGAACAATATCAACAGAGGCAGTATGCGTTATTGCTGGAATGATCCTTATTGGCATCATGCTTGTAAAAAGTAAAGAGTGGTACAGACGAAGAAGCCAGAGGCGTTCGGGAGCTGGTGAGAAAAGAATCATTGGCCAAGTGGCAGCAAGAATGGGATACGGCCGATAACATGGACAAATCGGCTTTCACCTGACCCAGTTTCTGTCTGGTCACGGTTGCTTCAGGCAATACTGGCACCCGCCACGACACCGGTCTGTCCGGAATGCAGAGCGACGGTAGAAACAGCAAAATACGTAATGTTCAAATGTCCAAAATTTGTCGCAATACGAAGCGTGATGCCACCCCTGAACGTGGACACCATTGTGGATGAAATTTGCCGAGATGAGAGCACGTCAGCAATGCCGTCAACAGCGTGGTAGCTTAGATTATGCTGCAGTTGCGATAGAAATGGAAAAATGACCAGCGAACTATCAACGTCGGTTAGGAATACTTGCCGGTAGTTCCGGGAGAGTGGAAAATGGACGGAGAAAGTAAAGAGTTTTTTGGTTGTTAGGCACAAAATTGAAATTGTGAATCTCACACAGTGCCAACACACTAAGGCCAGCCTTTTGAAGGTTTATTTCTCCTTACCGCAAACAAAACACACACACACACACACACACACACACACACACACACACACACACACACACACACACACACACACACACACACACACACACACACACACACACACACACACACACACACACACACACACACACACACACACACACACACACACACACACACACACACACACACACACACACACACACACACACACACACACACACACACACACACACACACACACACACACACACACACACACACACACACACAGCGATTTCAATGATATTGATACATATTTTTATAAACTTTTTAAAAAAATATTGAATTGAAGCTCAATTTCTTACTATTACATTTTTTTAAATAAATAATATTGTGATGGATGGAATAATATTGTCGATGAATGGATTCCAATTAGGGTTGGGAGTACCGACAGGATTTTTGGGAACCGGTATTTCGGTACTGGAAGGATCAGTACCGGTAATACCGGTACTGGTACCGGTACCCAAAGCTTTAAAAAGAATATCCTTCTTCTTTGAAAAATCTGCTAATACTTTTATTTGAGGTCCAATTCTTAAGTCACTTCACCTCACCTTGCAGTTACCATTTCATTTGTACTATCACTTAGGTAACAGGAGTCATCTAGGTACTTTCAAAATCGCTAATTGTGTTCTCATCTAAAATCTATGAGAATAGGGCCCTTGTAAAAATGAACAGAGTTAGCGATTGCAAAAATTGGAGTGATTCCAAACGTCATCTGGCGAAAGTCGGGAGGCTACGATGGGTCGGCAATGTCGCAAGGATGACGGATGACTGTGCACCAAAATCTGTTCTTTTCAAAAACCCCACCCCCCACATTTACCATGAATAGAGGGGCCTAACGACCAGGTTGAAGCCGACTTCGAGAAGCTCAATGAATTGGTGACAAATTGCCTAAGACCAAGTACAGTGGAGACAAGTTTTTGATACAACACGACCCCCCGGTTGTATGCTGCTAGAGGAGAAGCTTGCAAAATTCAACTTTAACCGTTATGTGTTCGGCTGGGTACCCGGGTACCTTTTGAGACTTTATAGCCTCGAAAAACAAGGTTTACGACAACTCAGCCAGCTAAAACTCGTAGAATGCTCCTAACTAGTGGGAATAAACCATTTGTCATCAACATTGTGCCTGTAGCAGCAGGGGGGGTCGAAGGGGGGGCCTTCGAATTTTTTTACCCCATAAGTGTTCGGATGGGTACCCGGGTACCCACCGAAATGAAATGCTTCTAACTTTATCAATTCTTGACCGATTTTGGATCTTGAACCGTCAAAAGATTGGAAAATTTGTCTATTTTTAGAGCATGAGACTTACCAAGCCTGGGACCACGTCTGGTTCCCGTAAATCCGGATCTCCGGGACCATGTTCCGGATCCAAAACAAATGTGTACAATTGTCAATAAAACCACACAATATTGGTATCAAAATTCATGAAATCACTCCAGGAGTTGATGTTTATCCATTTTGAGTCCATTCAACTTATAGTCTTTGGAATGGCTACTCCGGAGCAGGTTCCTGTGGTGCCTTACGGGACCGCTAACATTTTTGGATAGAAAACCCTAGCAATATGTATATCAAAATTCACGAAATCACTCTAGGAGTTGAGTTTTATCCATTTTAAGTTCATTTGATAAGCTGTCCCTGGAATGGCCACTCCGGAGCAGGTTCCTGTGGGGCTCTATGAGACCAGTAACATGTTTGAATGAAACCCTAGCAATATGTATATCAAAATTCGTGAAATCACTCCAGGAATTGAAATTTATCTTTTTTAAGTTCAGTTGATGACATGTCCTTGGAATGGCCATTCCGCGGCAGGTTCCTGTGGAGCCTTATGAAACCATTAACATGTTTGGATAAAAACCCCAGCAATATGTATGTCAAACTTCATGAAATCACTCCAGGAGTTGATTTTTATCCACTTTGAGTCCATTTGATGAGTTGTCTCCAGAATGGCCATTCCGGAGCAGATTCCCGTGGGGTCCTATGAGGCCACTAGCATGTTTGGATAGAAACCCTAGCAATATGTATGTCAAAATTCATGAAATCACGCCAGGAGTTCATTTTTATCCATTTTGAGTCCATCTGACAAGTTGTCCCCGGAGTGGCCATTCCGAGGACAACTCATCAAATCGACTTAAATGGACAAAAATCAATTCCTGGAGGGATTTCATGAATTTTGACATACATATTGCTAGGGTTTCTACCCAAACATGTTAGTGGCCTCAGGGCCCCATGGGAATCTGTTACGAAGTGGCCATTCCGGGAACCACTCATCAAATGGACTCAAAGTGAATAAAAATCAACTCCTGGAGTGATTTCATGAAGTTTGACATACATATTGCTGGGGGTTCTAACCAAACATGTTACTGGTCTCATAAGGCTCCACAGGAACCTGTTGCGGAATGGCCATTCCGAGGACATGTCATCAACTGAACTCAAAAAGGATAAATTTCAATTCCTGGAGTGATTTCACGAATTTTGATATACATATTGCTAGGGTTTCCATCCAAACATGTTACTGGTCTCATAGAGCCCCACAGGAAGCTCTGGAGTGGCCATTCCGGGGACAAATCATCAGATGGACTCAAAATGGATAAAACTCAACTCCTAGAGTGATTTCGTGAATTTTGATATACATATTGCTAGGGTTTCAGTCCAAACAGGTTAATGGTCTCATAAGGCCCCACAGGAATCTGCTCCGGAATGGCCATTCCGAAGACAACTCGTTAAATGGACTCAAAATGGATAAACATCAACTCCTGGAGTGATTTCATGAATTTTGATACCAATATTGTGTGGTTTTATTGACAATTGTACACATTTGGTTTGGATCCGGAACATGGTCCTGGAGAACCGGATTTACGGGAACCAGACGTGGTCCCAGGCTTGGTAAGTCTCATGCTCTAAAAATAGACAAATTTTCCAATCTTTTGACGGTTCAAGATCCAAAATCGGTCAAGAATTTATAAAGTTAGAAGCATTTCATTTCGGTGGGTACCCGGGTACCCATCCGAACACTTATGGGTGTTAAATTTCCCGTACACATAACGGTTAAAATGCACAGAATATTCTACGTACTGTTTACCATTCGAAAGCGAATCTGCCAGACGCTGAAAATGCTTTCGCAGAATGTATCGCTGATGGATAGACTGTACACAGGCTACCGAAAAGCATAGTCCAATATTTGCACTTCAATCCTTGAGTTACATCGAAGCAAATTCATTCCGCAGAGTGTTTTGGTATACAGGTCTAATCGAACTCATTAAAGCTGGAACTGCTATAGGCGTCTGAAGTCCGTTCTATCTTTTCCTTCATGATCAGATAGCTATATTCATTCCAATAACTAACGCTCAACAATTTCCTCAATTTCGTTACTGGTGCTAAATCGTTGTAGTAACTCATCCGCTAGCTTTATCAAAATATAGCGCGAAGTTTTAGAAATCATTTCAAAATTGTTATCTTCGATTCTAAGGCCGAATGTTAGAAAAATTGCATAATTGATCAGTACCGAAAGTACTGGTTTTCTCTTGTGCCAGTACCGGTATTTCGGTACTGGAAAATCAGGCGGTGGTACCGGTATTCACGGTTCCGGTACTCCCGGTATCCCAACCCTAATTCCAATCGCAAGGTAACCGATATTTATAACGGGTGGCAACTAAAATTTTGGAATTTTTTTCTCTGGTTGTCAAAAAAAGACAAAGATACATGAAGAACATCTGATTTGACGAAATTAAAGATACATTATCCATTGTTGAAACAAAATTGGTGTACATTTGATGTCAGAACTGGAGCGTTGTACGACCGTCATGTCCACTTTACGAACGCATCTCTTGATTCTACCAACCAACTGTTTGCAATTCGTGGCTCTCCAGTTATTTTTGTACACCGAGAAACTCACCTTGCCGAAAAGTTTATTTTGGGGTCTTGGAGAGGAAAAGACGAAGCTTCCCAAGTACAAAACGCTATTCTTGGTTGAGAACCAAGAATGTTTGATTTCACATTCACAGTATGAAGAGAAGATAGAAATCAAATGCCTTTCATTTGCTATCCAACTAATCGTTAAAATCGGTTTGATAGTTCAAAGGTTATACATTTCAAGTGATTTTTCAACAACCCGCTATAATGACCCAAACATAGAAAGAGGCTAGAATTTTCCGAATAGGAACATTTATCACAAAGTTTAAGCACTTTTAAATTCCGATAGGTTCTTTTTTCATAGGATTATTGATTAAAGTGGTAACTCGATTTTGTCACTCCTCGAATTTTGTCCGCCCCCGATCTTGGTACATTTTTTACCCGATTTTGTCGCGTAAAAGTAAGGCAAAGCCATGGGTATGGGTTATGAAGAATGTGGCTCATTTTTAAGGTCACTTTAAGGACCCCTAAAGAGAGAAAAATTTCAGTTTTTAGTTAAATTTCATATTTAATTGAAAAAATCTCTTCTAACTTTTGTAGAACCATAGTGAATGTGTATATATCCTGAAAGTTTGTCCTCTAAGCTTTCCAAAAATGTATAAAACACTTAAAATTGTTTGGAAAATTATTGAGTTATTCATGACAGTATGCGTACACCTAGCAAAAAAACGTTTTTTTTTGCAATAATTTGAAATTTTGGGGGTGTTAGGATGATGTCATATGTGGTTTAATGATGTGCTAGGTGCGACTAACAACGTACACTAGGTCATTTGAGAAGTATTTTTTCCGTGTAACACCGTGTTACAGGTGACTATTTTGCTTAACCTTTAAGTTCCCGACGTCGAAAATTGGGGTGCTTGCAATCAGACTTTTGGCTCTATTTGCTTTAAATTTGGTATCATTTTAATTCAACTTGTTTTCAAAGAACTGAATTAGATAAAGAATCTGACTAAAGAAAAGACATTGGAGCTCAGTCACTCGCGGCCTCCTGTCATCATTAAACCTGATTTGCTCAACGATGATTGTTGTGCGTGACTCTGTTCAAAGTTGCTAGGAAAAGTTCGAACAATATTTTTTCGAGTTCAACATTTAGGCGATTTTATGAACTGATACAAATTTGATTGCCTGGTGTTTTCGTTAGGCAGCACGGATTGATTTTGTGATGATACGATGATATTTGTTGCCGTTTGCTTGCAGTCATTATTTTCTGCCGCGTTCATCGACTGATACTCCGCAAGTTTTCGAGCAAAAGATTCAGAAGGTTTCATCGAGATTCATGCGCACTTGGTTTCGACGAACCGAAAATGAGTTACCTGTCACTTCTATAGTCAGATTCTTTAGAATTAGATTGAGGCAAAAATCAATCAAACAATAGTTGAGTGAAATTCGGTACCGCTTTTCCGTCATAGGTACTAGATAAGCTACAAATAGAAATACGACAACTTAGACACTCCGGAATAGCAGCTATAATTGCTTTCGGGGCTTCGTCGTTTAATTCCGTAGTGTTACATAGGTTACGTAGTGGTACATACCCTAATTTAGGATGTTAGGAACGTAAAACACAATGATACAGTTTTTGCCATGCATTCGATGCATGCAGAAAGTGACATGAACTGTTCGAAACGGTTTGCAGCCTTACTATACAAAGCTTGTTTGAAAACAAGCATCAGCTGAGGAATGGCTTGATATTCATGACTAAATGGTTGACCAACAAACAAGCGGTTTCAAACGTGAATAGTTTCAGAGGTTTGTATTCTTGAAACATGTTGGTAGCACAGCATGTAACGCACATGCAAAAAGTTGTAGAGACTTAAACTACCATTTTCACACTAGGGGTATTCACGTAGCGCTTGCTATGTTGCGTATACGGCGTGTTGCGTATTTATACTGCCGCTACTCGCAAAATAGTTCCAACTACATAGAAACCGGAACTGCAATGCAAATAGCGGCAGTATATACACGGAATACACCGTTTTCGCAACATAGCAAGCGCTACGTGAATACCCCTACTAGGATTAGATTACGATACTATTTCATGGTTACCGAATTCTGAACTAGTAAGCGACACGAATTTAGATTATTCAAAAAAACAAGATAACTAACCGAGTGACATGCAACTTCAAAGCAAAATTAAACGAGGTCTAGTTATACGTTTGTTGCTTTTCAAGGAGATCCTGTGGCAATCCACTCTCATCAAACTAGTTCATCGCTACCAAAGGATGCTTACTTTATGTGATTGGGTCAAAAAAAATTAAAGTTTGGTTCGATTTGAACTAAAATTTAAGTACTGTACAAAATTTTTGTATTAAACTTTTTAATAATAGGGAAAAATAAACGCTGGTTTCTTCTCTTTTGTTTAGTTTTTAAAGGTTTGATATAATTATCACTAGGTTTAGGTATTCACCTTATGTTTCGAAATAATCATTCAAATCCGTTCTCCGATACTCCGTTGGTATCTACAAAGTAAGTGTTTTCTAGTGATTCTATTATTTGACGACTTTACAGAGTAGAGTCCTTAAGTGCTTTTTTAAACAAATCAATATATTTCGCGGTTACTAAGAGATAGACAGTTTCTATAATCAGCAAAGTTGCTTATTTTACTATGCTCTACAACTTTTGTTAAGACACTTTGTGTTTTGGATGCACCAAAAATCAAAAATTTGTGTCACCCTAATAATGTAAAAAGATGCGCTTAATAAATTTCTCCAAAGACACACCCCTTGAAAAATTTGTTTTTGAGGTTTGGTCCCGCTCTGCATTCTCTTTGATTCATATCAGCAAAGTTTTTTGAAGGGTACATGAACGACTTTTGAAAAAAGAAAAAGAAGAAGAAAAGCTGCCTGAAAAAATCAAATTTTGTCTTCTTTTTCTTTTTTCTCCTGCTGTGTTTCGTTTACAAACCTCAAAAGTTATAAAAGTCTTTGTCAAGCTACTACCAAAGTTTGTTCCAATATGTTGTGTAGTTTCTGAGAAAAAGGTACATAAAGTTTGAAAATGGTAGTTCTCCAGGAGCGGCGTTTTATTCCGCCGAAGTTGTTCCACGCCGCACTGGAATGCTAATGTGTATGATCGTTTTTTGGCCACTTCTCCTGGTCGGATCATTACAAATTTAGTATTCAAAGAAGCGGAAAAGACTACAGAATCAAAATCTGAAATAAAAATATAATGATATTTTCAAAATTTTTAGTCGTTCATGTCCCCTTAAGCAATTTCATCAAATTTTTAACACATCACCTAATAGGTGTCTGCTTTGCGCGAAGTAACCCGGAACTGATTTTTTTTTGACATAGGAATACGTCTTTGTTTACTATACTAGGTTGCGTAGCACTTTGTAAAAACGCAAATAGAAGTGTGACGTATGAATGAAAGATTTCAAATGCTTATAACTGCTATACTACTGAACCAAACATAACTGTTAATATGACGTTGGATAAATAAAATGTCCAGCAATTTTACAGTAACTTACTTATAATAACTTTTTTGTACGCTTAATAGTGAAAATACGTAAAGTTTCAAGGTAACGCGAGAGCAACTGGGCAGCACGGATGGCAAGCGAGGGCAGACGGCAGTGGTACCCGACCAGGAGGCCATAACAAGATTATATCTGTTTTATAACATATTTTGATATTTTTAACATATCATGTTACAAATCGAAAATAAACTAATTAGGAAGCAAATTCAAGATTCAGATACAAGCAGCACATTGAGTTATGAATGAGTGTTATATCATGTACGGAATAATTTCGATCAGTTCGACCTGCACCACTAGAAAGCTACCACGCACGATAAGTCCGTTTCCGCTGTTCCTAAGAACACAGTCACAACAGTTGGTTACCAGTAGGTTAGTAACGTCACCAGTAATTAATTCTGCTGAGTCCGTCGCCGAGTAAACATCAAAAGTGAAATACAGCATTTTAAATCGAAAACTTATAAAGTGAAGTAACATTTTTTGGTGCCGTGACCAGGATTTCCTGGTCTCGCGATCACGTACGCCATTGTTCACTAGTAATCTGGCATTGTTAGCGAATATCGCTATTGTTTCCTCGGCTTATTGGATTCTACCCCGCTTTGTGTCTGGGCGCCATCGTTTCAACTGCTAAGGAGAATTGCCATCGATAGTTCGGCGTCAGCGAATCGAATAGCTTCCATTGTTAAGCTTCATTGTTCAAGGCCTGCATTATTTGGACAGAAGGTGATTTGCTGTCCAATTCGTTTTTGTGATTCGCCTGGTGCGCTCTAGATTCTCGTTTTTCTTCTTGCTTTTCGATTACACTTCGAGTGTGTTAGCCGTTTTCGGATACTCGGCGATTCAAGGACCAGTTCGCGGCCTCTCTTCGTAGGCTACCTGCATCCAACCGGTCATACGATCGACTTTGCTGTGTGGAAACTGTTTCGCGGATTGGCTGCTACACGCCATCGTTACTCGCCTGCTTGGTGTAACGGTTTCGGATTTACTACGAGTTCATCGATTACAACCTGCTTTCTTCACGGTACGCACCGTGCGTCTAGTTCCGGCATTTAATAAAATTTTCAAGGCATTGATTGCTTTGGAAAAGGTGAGTACCTTTCCAAGCTGATACCATCCTGCGTCCGGGTCTATCGTGGTTCCTTTTCGTACTTTCGCAGTTTATCACGTCCGTTCCTGATATCAACTGCTGCTGAAAATGGCCAACGAGCAGCGTACGGTACAACTGACAACGAAGAGAACAACGATGATTGCAACTCTGGGTCGGGCTGAGGCATTTTTGGCGAACTTCAACCAGGAACGAGATGCTTCGCAGGTGCCGTTGAGGCTCGAGCACATCGATTCTATTTGGGCAAACTTGAACCAGGTGCAGGCGGAATTGGAGGAAGGTGCAGTTGATGACGAAGGTATGGCAGTGCATGAGACCATCCGGGCTGATTTCGAGTCGCGGCTTTTCGCAATAAAATCTGCATTAATAACTAAACTGCCTCCTCTTCCTGTTAACAATGCATTCCCTCAACCCTCGCATGCTTCTACTCTCTCTGGCATAAAACTTCCGACTATTTCACTTCCGGAGTTTGATGGGGATTATCAACAGTGGTTGACATTCCACGACACGTTTATAGCTCTCATACATAACAATGCTGACGTTCCACCAATTCAAAAATTCCATTACTTGAGGGCAGCCGTCAAGGGGGAGGCTGCTCAGTTGATAGAGTCAATCGCAATTAGTTCGGCAAATTACAACTTGGCTTGGCAGGCATTGGAGGGAAGATACGCTAATGACTACCTCCTTAAGAAGCGCCACCTGCAGGCTCTGTTCGACACTCCACGTATACTGAACGAGTCTGCTGCCGCATTACATGGACTGGTCGATGACTTCGAGCGGCATACGAAGATTCTACACCAGCTTGGGGAACCGACTGATTCATGGAGCACAATCTTAGAGCACCTTCTATGCACACGCTTGCACAACGACTCCCTCCGGGCTTGGGAGGAGCACGCGTCTACTGTTGAAAATCCCAACTTTAGTTGTCTGATCGAGTTTCTTCAGCGGCGTATTCGGGTTATTGAATCGGTATCTGTGAACGATCATGCAACGGAAAGTCAATTAGCTCCAAGGACCAGTCAAACTCACTACAGAAGGCAATCCCAGTTTCGAGTATCATCCAACGCGTCTACGGCTACAAGTACTTCGAATAAGTGTCCAGCATGCGGTGCGTTTCATTATATTGCCAGGTGCGCAAAATTTATGCGGCAATCCATTAGTCAGCGTAAGCAACTGGTTAACAGTAAACGGCTGTGCCTTAACTGCCTTAGGGGGAATCATTTAGTTCGCGATTGTCCTTGCGAGCTCAAATGCAGAAAGTGTAACCAGAGTCATCACACACTTCTACACATAGACCAGTCTACTGGCACCGGACAGCCCAGTCATGATCCTACTTCGTGTTCCACGGTTAATACTCATTCGAATTTTGCTTCGGTTTCTGCAACCAACGTGGTGGATCAAACCTCTGTTTCTGCTACAGAAACACCTTCAGTCGAAACTAGTCTGCCTCTTCGCCAACCAACTGAGAACATTTTTCTTCTCACTGTCGTAGTCAACGTTATTGATGCATATGGCCATGCACACCCTGCGCGTGCTTTGTTGGATAGCGCGTCGCAACCAAACTTGATAACCAACCGAATGGCTCGTATTCTCCAGCTGAAACGTAAGCCCGTCAATGTTACCGTCCAAGGGGCCGGCCAATTATCTAAAGTCATACAAGAGGCTATGTTTGCCACTGTTACTTCGAGAAAGCTGAACTTTTCTTGTGGAATTGAATTTTTAGTCATGGATAAGGTGACTGCAGACCTTCCCGCACACAACATTTCAACATCCGAGTGGAAAATCCCTTCAGATATTTTTCTAGCTGATCCAACTTTTAATAGAAGTCTACCGATTGACATGGTGATTGGTGCTAAGCATTTCTACAGCTTCTTTCCTACCTCTGCTCGTATACAGCTACGCGATAGCCTACCTCTGTTGGTGGACAGTGTTTTCGGTTGGATCATTGCAGGCTCCGCTGATGTAGCAGACAAAAGTTCGCAGCCTGTTTCCTGTAATGTAGTCGCAGTCTCTATGGTAACGTTAGAGGAGAGCATGGAGCGCTTTTGGAAGACGGAAGAACTTTCTATCAGTGACAATTACTCAGTTGAAGAGCGACGGTGCGAATCTTTCTACAAAGCTACAGTTACCAGAAATCATGAAGGACGATATATAGTTCGTCTTCCCCGTAGGCCAGATTTTGCTATAATGCTCGGTGAATCCAAAGCAACTGCTTATCGACGCTTTCAGCTTTTAGAACGCCGTCTTCAGCGGGAGCCCGGCCTCAGTGCAGAGTACCATAAATTCATGAGGGAATATATCGAACTCGGACATATGCGACTTGCCAACATGATCAGCGAAGCCGATATGAATTGTTGCTACCTTCCTCACCATCCTGTCATCAAGGAATCAAGCACTACGACCAAGGTTCGGGTCGTGTTCGACGGTTCAGCGAAAACCTCTACCGGTTCATCGCTTAACGAGGCTCTATGCGTTGGCCCAGTCGTGCAGGATGAACTCATTGCGACGATATTACGAATGCGTACTTACCCGATTGCTCTTGTTGGCGATATAGCAAAGATGTACCGCCAGGTGTTGGTTCACCGTGATGACACCTCTCTACAGCGTATTCTCTGGCGTTTTTCTACAGATGAGCCCATTCAGGTCTACGAGTTACTCACCGTCACTTACGGATTGGCTCCTTCTTCTTTCCTTGCAACTCGTACTTTACTGCAGTTAGCAGATGATGAAGGTTCACGCTATCCGCTCGGCCGGGAAGCTCTTCGCAAAAACTTTTATGTAGATGACTTCATTGGTGGGGCGCAGACGATAGAAGAAGCCATCACCCTTCGCACACAGCTGAGCGAGCTGCTGGAAAAGGGGGGATTCGAGTTGCGAAAATGGACGTCGAATCGGCTGGAAGTGGTAAAAGGACTCAGAAATGACGAAATAGGAACGCAGTCGACGGTGGAATTCGCTCCCCGTGAAACCATTAAAGCCTTGGGAATCAATTGGGAGCCGAATGAAGATTTCCTGCGCTTTGACTCTCATGTGCAGTGCACCGATCAGCCTCCCACAAAGCGATCTATTCTGTCTGCCATCGCCAAGCTGTTCGACCCATTGGGCCTTATTGCTCCCATTGTAGTGAGGGCAAAAATTGTTATGCAGGAGCTATGGTTGTTAACCTGCGGTTGGGATGATCCGGTTTCCGAATGCCTACAGAAAAAATGGGAAAAATACCATCGTGAGCTACCCAAAATTTCCGCCTATCGCGTCAGTCGTTACGCTTTGCTTCCCAATTCTACCATTCAGTTGCACACCTTCTCTGACGCCTCGGAATCTGCTTACGGTGCTTGCACATATGCTCGCTGTGAAGACACGTTAGGAAACATACGAGTTCAGCTTCTTGCCTCCAAGTCTCGTGTTGCACCGCTGAAACGACTCAGCATTGCTCGTTTAGAACTTTGCGCTGCGGTGCTGGCAGCACATTTACATCATCGGATAAAGCAAGCAATCGGGATCGAAATCTCTGCTTCATATTTTTGGTCAGATTCCTCCGTTACGCTACAGTGGCTGCAATCGCCTCCAAATACATGGCAAACATTCGTAGGAAATCGAGTTTCTGAGGTTCAGCACTTCACGCACGGTTGTCAGTGGAACCATATATCTGGCAAAGAAAATCCTGCCGATCTAGTGTCTCGGGGAATGTCCGTTGAGGAGTTCCTAGAAAATACGCTGTGGAGTCAGGGTCCCAGTTGGTTAACCTTCCCAAGCGCAAATTGGCCTGCCGGAAAGCCACCTAGTGTTCCAGAAAATATACTTGAAATCCGACAGGTGTCAGCAGTGGTCCATTCAGCTTCGACAGTCAATCCTATCTTCCTTCGATGGTCATCATATACTCGACTTCTACATGTTATAGGATACTGCCTGCGCTTCATTGAAAACATCCGCGTCAATGCCAGAACACAGCCTCCCCCCGGTTCACATCCAGCACTACGAGCCTTAACAGTAAAACAACTAGCACAAGCCAAAACGACGTTAATTAAACTTGCACAAAATGACGCCTTTGACTCAGAGCTGAACGACTTGAAGGAAGGAAAAACGATAGATAAACGCTCCAAGATACGTCGAATGAGTCCGTTTCTAGACCGAGAGGGGGTATTGAGGGTTGGAGGGCGACTTAAACTAGCTCAACTGCCATACCAAGCCAAACATCCTGCCATACTTCCCAGCTTTCATCCTTTCTCTCTACTAATTGCCCATCACTACCACCATCAAATGCTACACGCCGGAGGACGGTTACTATTAAATGCCATTCGTGAAGAATTTTGGCCACTTCAGGGCCGCAAGCTAGCACACAACGTCGTTCGCAAATGTATGCGCTGCACTCGCCTTGACCCGATACCGGCACAGCAGCAAATTGGACAACTACCTGCGCATAGAGTCATTCCCAGCAGCCCGTTTAACGTCACGGGAGTCGATTACGCCGGTCCGTTTTACCTACGACCGGTACACAAGCGAGCTGCTCCTGCGAAAGCGTATCTGTGCCTATTTGTTTGTTTCGCAACCAAAGCCGTACACTTGGAACTTGTCAGCGACCTGTCTACCGAAGGTTTCCTGCTAGCGCTACGACGATTCATTGCTCGCCGCGGCCGCCCTGCTCACATTCACTCCGATAATGGCAAGAATTTCGAAGGGGCCAAAAATAAGTTAAATGAGCTGTTTGATCTGCTGCGGAAAAGTAAGGAGACCGAGAAAATCGTTTCGACCTGTGCTGCTGAGGGGATTACTTGGCATCTAAATCCACCGAAAGCGCCACACTTCGGTGGCCTCTGGGAGGCGGCCGTGAAGGTGGCAAAGAAGCATCTGTACCGCCAGCTTGGATCAACCCGTGTATCCTTTGAACACCTTACCACCATATTGGCCCAAATTGAGTCGCTGATGAACTCCCGACCGCTCCTACCAATGTCCGAAGATCCGAACAATTTGGCTGCGCTCACGCCCGGTCATTTCCTCACAGGATCCAGTCTACTAGCCCTGCCCGACCCAGACCATCGAGATATTCCGGAAAATCGACTTGACCATTTCCAAAAACTACAGCTGCACGTCCAAAAGTTTTGGTGTCACTGGCGCACAGAGTACCTCCAAGAAATGCAGAAGGATACCACGATGAACGTCCGGAATAATAAGTTGCTGCCTGGCCGATTAGTTATAGTCGTCGATGAGCTACAACCGCCGATCCGTTGGGCTTTAGCTCGCATCCTGACCACTTCACCAGGTCCTGACGGATTGATAAGAGTTGTCTCACTACGCACCGCACGGGGGGTTATCACCCGCCCCATAACCAAAATATGCTTGCTTCCGGAGTATGATGCTGCTGTCGCTGAAACAGAAGAAGCTAATGGTCATCACACGACCTCCAATTCAAAAGGTGTAACTGAAAATTAATCATAAGAGCTAGTTAGATAAGATAGGTGTTATTGTTAATCGTCATTCATGTCAATGTAAATTGAATTTTATTTGTATTGAAATTGTAATTTCAAGGAGGCGGCGATGTTATATCATGTACGGAATAATTTCGATCAGTTCGACCTGCACCACTAGAAAGCTACCACGCACGATAAGTCCGTTTCCGCTGTTCCTAAGAACACAGTCACAACAGTTGGTTACCAGTAGGTTAGTAACGTCACCAGTAATTAATTCTGCTGAGTCCGTCGCCGAGTAAACATCAAAAGTGAAATACAGCATTTTAAATCGAAAACTTATAAAGTGAAGTAACAATGAGCTATATAGATTCCACCACTAAGAATGACACATTTCCTTTAATTACAAAATATGTTATTTGCAAATTACTTTTTTAACAAAATATGTTACTTGCAAAACTTATTCTAATTACCATCATCATTTTAAAAATATATTAAATACGTCACTTCACAGGCACTAATACTTGCTAATATATCTTTATTAGCTGTGATATTTTTGGAATATCTTCAAATGTTGACAATTAACCTTTAACACAATGTGTTACAATTAAGATAAAATCATTACATGGTTTGGTATAAATCAGGTATTAATTAGAGGTAGTTTAGTTTTAATTTTTGATATTTGAACCACTTATGGAGGCTAATTTATACCAACGGTTGTTAGAATATGATCAAATATATCAATAACAACTGTTGTTAGAAAATTTGGGAACAAAATAACAAGATCTGTTATAATATTGTTAGGTCCTCCTGATCGGGTAGCTACTAGTAAAAGCTTTTTAGTGTAGGACACGGTGAATCGATGCCGATAACCTACGTGCCAATTGCCATCAGGGGTGTGAAACTGTCAAAATGTCGCAAACATCCATGCATGGCGACAATTCTGATGTAGCCTAATCCTTAAATGCGCAATGTTGCTTTAAAACAACATAGTGAAAAACATCCCCAGTGTAAATTATATTTACCGCCTATAGATAAGTAAGTTTTCTTTCTAAATGATTTTTTTCAGCGTGCGCATTTAAGGGCTAATATAAAAAATAACAGCTTATAATAGTTAAATTATAGCTTATAGACTGTGTTTAACTGCTTTCTGATTAGTTTCAGTTGTTTTAAGATAAATCAATCAGGAAGTAGGTAGTACCAGAACCAGTACCAGAACCAAAAGTACCAAAACCAATGAGTGGGACATGGACAATGTATGTAGTTTGACACCCACACCACCCTTCTGCTGGCCATCCATGCCAAAGGGAAAGACATCCGAATGAATTAAATGAAGGTTAAATGAAATTTTTCGTAATCTACACTTCGCATTTATAATTGTAAATTACCTTTCTTGTTAAAACTTTTAGTTTATCATACCTAAAATGCAAAGTTAGTTAGTATGTGCAAAGTTATTGAGCATAATTAATTTTGAAGTGCCCTTTTTAAGCACATCATTATATTTCGCAGCCAGTAAGAGATAGATAGTTACCATATTAAGCAAAGATACTTATTTTAGCATGTTCTGCAACTTTTTGGAAGACTTTTTTTTTTTCAATATATAAAAAACAAAAGTTTGTATCACCCTTATAAATGATTCGCGGTCACCCTAATAGTGCAAAAACATGCGCTATATTTTTAAACTTCTCCAAAGACACCATCCTTGAAAAATTACGAATTTTTTACCCAATTGCTAATGTCCGCTATTTTGCGTTTCTGGACCACTGTGGAATAGTGTGAAGATATTTTATATTATTTTAAAAATTACGCATTTTTGTGTGAAGACTTGAGTGTATTCCATTTTCTTCCGAAATTTAACCCTCCGACTTTTCATTCGAAAGACTACGCACCCAACTGTTAGAGAACAATTGCGGGGCTCGTACTACGATAGTCTTTGCCAGCCGAGATTCGAATATGCGACGACTAGCTTGTTAGACCAATGTCGTACATCGAGGATAGGCTCTCAGTTAGGGGAACTGGGGGTAAAATGAACACCCTTAGCAATTTCGCCATTTGCTCTCCTAGGCACCAACCAAATGCTGAACGCACAACATGAATTGAAAGCTGGATTCATATTCCACGTAGCAAAATATAAAGATGTTTGAAAAAGGACGATTTGTCATGAAAAATTCCTTATTTTCGAAAGCGTCACATTCGAGCCTCATTTTTTTCGTGTGGGTAAAATGAACATGCAGTGAGGGCAAAATGAACATGTCATGGAAAACAAAAATTAACATGCAGTTTGGATAAATTAATCATTATCTTACCTTATCATTTTTCTCCATAAGCTGTAGATATTCAACAAGACTGTTGGAATTAAAATAGGACTCCACAAAGTTAACATAATGTATCTTCGCCACGTTCATACAATGCTTGACTTTCAACTCGCTTCATCGGTCATTTTCTGCCATTTTTCGAGTTACTCGATCATTTTTATTGGTTGAATTGTAATTAGGTCGTGGCTACTGATAAATGGAAAATAAAACATCATTATACACACTGTTCATTTTGCCCCCATAGCGAAGTGTTCATTTTACCCCCAAAACACCAATTATTTTCAAGTGTTTATTATAAACAAACAGTTGATAAAAATATTTGGAATTTTTGACAGATCCGCAGAACAGTGATAAGCAAACAACACTAAATGATACCAATAGTCGAAATTTAATTTGTTTCGCCAAAAAACTTATATACTAATAGTGGAAATTACCATCGGCGTCAGATTTCAACAAATATTTTTTACTTTTTCAATTCTGTAACTAACCTTCGCTACCGCTGCGCTTAGTCACACAAGTCTTTACAAGTTCTCAGGGTCGGCTCTACATTGCCGGAGGATAAGCAAAGGATTAAGGAATAAGATCACTTTTATAGTAACTCGTATATATTTGGCACGGTTTTAATTGTCCCTAATTTCCCTATCTCTCTACTAAAATTCATAACAAAATGACTTACGTTTGCAGGTGTATGTTGTGTAAGTGTAAGGGTCCGCTGCTTGCCATCACAATCCGCTCGCCGTCGTCGTTCCGTTGGGTCGTTTTCGTCCACCACGGGTGTGTGTGTGTGTGTGTGTGTGTGTGTGTGTGTGTGTGTGTGTGTGTGTGTGTGTGTGTGTGTGTGTGTGTGTGTGTGTGTGTGTGTGTGTGTGTGTGTGTGTGTGTGTGTGTGTGTGTGTGTGTGTGTGTGTGTGTGTGTGTGTGTGTGTGTGTGTGTGTGTGTGTGTGTGTGTGTGTGTGTGTGTGTGTGTGTGTGTGTGTGTGTGTGTGTGTGTGTGTGTGTGTGTGTGTGTGTGTGTGTGTGTGTGTGTGTGTGTGTGTGTGTGTGTGTGTGTGTGTGTGTGTGTGTGTGTGTGTGTGTGTGTGTGTGTGTGTATGTAACGCTTTCAATCTCACTCACTTTTCTCGGAGATGTCTGGACCGATTTTAATGTTCTTAGTGTCAAATGAAAGGTCTAGGTGTCCCATAGGTCGCTATTGAATTTCATACTGATCGGACTTTTAGTTCAAAAGTTATGTACGAAGTAAATACGAAAAATATGGTACTTCATTATCTTATAGGGCCCTTAACCGATTTGAACAAAATTGATTTCATATGAAGGAAAAACCTTGTAAACCCTTAACTTCCAAGTTTCATGACGATTGGACTTGTAGTTTGAAAGTTACATAAAGAAATGTGAAAAAATAGTATTTAGAACATATTTTTGTAACATATAAGCATTAATTCAATGTAAAACATCACACATTTTATTATTATTTCAAAATTTCTGCTGAGATCTATCAAACGAAACTGAGTTATTTGAAATCGAACGGTTCATTCAAAAGCTATTCAAACTTTAACACTTAAACACCGTATATTAAACCGTTAAAACGTGTGAAACCAAAACATATGTTGATTGTATTCAATGTGTGTGATGTATGTATGTATGTATGTATGAATGTATGTATGTATGTATGTATGTATGTATGTATGTATGTATGTATGTATGTATGTATGATGTATGTATGTATGTATGTATGTATGTATGTATGTATGTATGTATGTATGTATGTATGTATGTATGTATGTATGTATGTATGTATGTATGTATGTATGTATGTATGTATGTATGTATGTATGTATGTATGTATGTATGTATGTATGTATGTATGTATGTATGTATGTATGTATGTATGTATGTATGTATGTATGTATGTGTGTATGTGTGTATGTGATAACAATTTGCAATTTTTAAATTCTAAATAAAATTTTCTGAAATTTTTGAAGCCTCTGAGTGGAATACGAACTCTGAAATTAAAGAGAAAAAAACTTTTATCGACTAAATTTCACTATTTAATATTTATTCGCGACAAATACGTATACGCTTTGAAATAAGACACTGATGATGCCTGCACGTCGTAGGCGAACTACATACCTGTTGCAAATAAATATTAAATAGTGGGATTCAATCGAAAAGTTTTTTCTTTTCTTTGATTTCAGATCTCAAATGTCATTTTCTTCACTTGCTGTTACTCACAATTGTACAAGAAAAGCAAATAGCGAAGAAAACAGTTAATTTAAGCATGTAGGTATAGTGGTGTATAGGATTAAAAATAGTAGTGAGTTGATTGTTCTAAATAAATTTACACAAATTTCAAACAAATTTTGCGCATCAATAGACGCTGTTTTCAATCAATAGATATTAGAGCTTATAAATGTTATATGAAAAATAGGAAGTAAACGTTGCACGGTAGTAATTTTGTAAGATTTGTTTTCGTTAGTGACATTTTAAAGGACAGATGTCTTATGTCATGTATCATGTTTTAATAAATAAATCAAAAATGACAAGCACTGGAAATCATATCGATCATATTTCCCATTCTCAGGCATGTTTATGGCGCAGCGTTTGCAGTATTTTTCGACCTCATCTTGTTTTCCTAATCCTGTAACATTGTAAAAACGCTGCGATCAAGCTAATGACTATTTTTTCATAAAAGTACATTCAAAAGATGCTTAAGTTTTGATTTTCATGCAAAAATAATTATCTGAAGGAGCGCCAGCTAAGAAAAAGTTCAATTTCTCTTTTTCATATCTAATGCTCTATTCAGTTATTTTTCTAATTCAGATATATTGCAAAATTGAAGCCAAGCAAACTAATAGTAAAATTTTGAGATCAATTAGTTAAGGCCGTCTGTAGACCCGTAGCAAAGAAAATATAATTATTCTCGCAATAAGTTGTGAATTTTACTGGCAAATAAGGATTTTGAGGAATGCGGAACGAATATTTAAAAATATAGTCAAGTTAATTATTAAATTAAATTAAATAAATTAAATAATGATTATTGTGGCAGTAGAAAGGCTTGGTCACGCCGCTAGGTGGATTAATTCGGGTTTTAGTTACGGTTCTGACTGACGTAAAACCGTCCACTTTGCCGGAACTTGCTCGCACTCCGGTTGGCCGTGATGATAAAGACACGTTGTGATAACGGTGTCAAAGGCGTACTGAGTTTTTTCACAAAACGTGGTTCAATCGCGGCAAACTGACGAAACTGCGTCCAACTAGTGTAAAGGTCCAAGATCTTCTGCCCTTCCGACGGCTCGGGTAAGCACTAATGGTTCAACTCCTCTGGCGAAGTAAAGCGGAACTTGTTACCCGAACTTCATTCAGGCGAAATTGCAGTTCAGTGAATTGGGTATGAGTTGTGTAAGCGTATAACAGATGTAACAGTGTGAGGGCTGGGTATAAATCCTAAAGTGTTAATTTAAGCAAAATGTGCCATAGTCCCTACGTAGCTATCTAGCTTTGATTTTAGCTAGCTAGCTTTGATTTTAATATTTTATTTCCAATTTAACCATTTTTAATAGGATATTTTAATTGTTGTTTGTAATAGGTCCTATCTAGCTAATGAAGTGATTTTAACCCTTAATTTTAGTTATTTATTTGCATGTACATTTTTGGGACGAGCTTGCAAAAAGCGAACGGTCACAATTTTTCTCACATTAGAAAGCTTATGATTACCACATATTGTCTCAAACAGCTTGAAATACTTCTAGGAGAAGATATCTATTGATCTGGAACAGATCTTAATCGGTTTACTGGGAATTTGGCTACCTGTTCATTTTACCCACAGTTCCCCTACATGCAATATATATTGTTATTATGCATTTTCCAACACACTTTCTTCTGTACTGAAATATACAGCCCATCCCTGCTTTTTCTCTCTAAGAGTCCAATTACTGCTACGCTACTGCACACAATACATCATAAAAGCAATAACATATGAAATCGACGCAGAAAAGCAGTTCATTTTGACAAATCAAAAGCGTGACAAAATCGGGGGCTGACAAAATTGGGAATTGACAAAAACGGGTTGCCACTGATAATGATGTAATAATTTTCGTAATCGTTATCGCTACATTACCGAAATAGCTTTCAGCAGTAATTTTTGATGAGAGGTTTGTTTATTAGTACTAATTTATCCGCATTTTTTGACATTTCATCAAAATATTTCGATTACCGCGGCAATAACTAAACCACCGATAACTCATTTGATTTGAGTATAGTAGAAAGTATTGTTTACCATAGAATTCTCTGTTCTTACAAATTTTGATTTCTATTTATTAATATAAAGAGATAAATAATTATGTGTTGGTGAATACATTATGTGCTGTTCTTTTCTATCCAAGCATCTAGAGTTGGATATGTATGACACGATAAAAGCTTACGAATGCATTATGCTGTGCAACGTTATTACGTGATGTTGCGCAACAATGTGTTTCTGTTGTAGTTCCTGCATTCCAACACCAGGATCGGGATGTGTCATTCGAGTATTTAGCGGATAGCTTTTAAAGCTCTCTCTGTGTAACATCCGAAAGGAAGCTTCGGCGAATTTCTAAAATTGCTCATTGTATTCTGAATGCAATGTGCGTTTTAATAATAATCACCAGTTTCATTTAATTTTAATTTGATTTAATTTAATTTTAAAATAAATAAAATATAAATACTTTTGTTTTAATCGTACTGACTGCCGCTATACTTTACATACCTATTGCTTAATATATATTTGAAAGTTGTTTTACTTATATTAAACATTGGTTCGAGCATATTGAGTCCTGATACACAGGAAGCCGAAAGAACTGAAACTGGCAGGTAGGACCGTTAACTTCCATTAGAATGTATAAAATATGTTTTTAGATCAGAACTGCTACCTGAAACGCAGTTCTTTGGAAGCTGTTTTAAAACAGCACGATTTATATTGAGAATAATATATATATATATATATATATATATATATATATATATATATATATATATATATATATATATATATATATATATATATATATATACTAGCTGTACATAATATATATGTATGTTGTACATAAATCCTGAATCTCGGATGACCTTTATCACAATCTCGAGTTTTGCAAGTTACTGAGGAGTTCATGGGTGTTTTAAAGGGGGACCCTACTCTGGAAAGTCGGAAAAATCGAATTTAATTTTTTTGCATTTTCGAGACGCTTATACCTTCAGAAATGTCATGCCAAAAGAATTTTTTGATATCTGATCTCGTTGAAAACTTACGGCAAATATTGTGCAGTCATCTCAAGGGAAGTCTATTGCTGTACGAAACTTTGAACGCGTTTTCCCCGAAACCATGTTTCTTTGGCTGGCGGTACGTGTATCTCAGAATCTAGTGGACGAATTCTAACATCTGAGAAAAATTCACGAAAATCTTTTATTTTTCAGTCTTGCAGAGTAGGGTCCCCCCTTAATATACAAATTTTCCTCACAGTAAAATAGAAAACAACTTCCCCCATCGCTTAGCTTGATAAAATAAAGCGGATAGCATTTAAACATTCGCCATTATTACAAACCATTTCGCCGAATGCCATTTTGCGGAACACCAATTCTCGGTTGATCATAGCGCGGAATATAGAGTTTCGCAGAATACCATTTCGCGAAAAACCTTACGCGGGATGTACCATTTCACGGAAAATCTTTTCGTAGAAAGTTCCAATTCGCAGGGGTGACCCAACTGATGGAAAGTAATAGAGGTCAGTAGATTTAGGAAAATAAATAAAACAAGATAGAGGTTATCTCTACGGGGGGTTGACTCCCCTCCTCCTACAGTGGCCTGCGCTTCCAACGACAGGTCGCCGGCAACACTCGCGGCCTGTGTCCGTCTCGCCCTGAATCATCTAATGTTACTATTGATAGTTTCTGATGGTCTTGTCATTGGCTAATGTTTTATGAAAGAGTCCAAAATTTCTAGAGTTCGAATAGTGTTTGAGTTACGCAAAATGTTCTGTTTTATTTGTATGACAGTCCTTATCACTCTACCAGCGAGGTGAGGGGCCTCAAACCATCATAAAAAAAATTCCTGCCTCCAAAACCCCCAACATGTAAAATTTGGTTCCATTTGCTTGATTAGTTCTCTAGTTATGAGAATATTTGTATTTCATTTGAGTGGCTCAGAAGGTGACAAAAAGTAAATTTCGATTGAATCGGATCCAAAGTTAACATCATCTAGAAAATTCGTAAGATTATATAATACAAAACTAATGACGCGCTATGGTTCTGTTAACTTTCACTTTCATTTCTATTGAAATCTTGGAAAAGCATTTTGATTTTTGGGATTAATAAGCCATTTTTGAAAATGTTATTTGCTTCTAAGTTATGCACTTGTACCTCTTTCATTCCAAGCGATTATAAGGAATTACTACTTGGAGTAAAAAGGGTGCAAGTGCGTATCTTGGAAACATATTACCATCATCTTCATTGAAAGGTAGGTTAGCGGGCAGGCAATAGTAGTTCAGGATTTTCTCGTTACGTGGCGCTAGCGCATACGTAATATTTTTGTATAGGCTGCATCTTACGCTACGTTCAACTGACTGTCATCTTGGAGATGGCACTGAAAATAGTTCAGAATATTCTCAACGTGCGGCGCGAGTGTATATGCTACCTCGTTTTAATAGCTCATAATCCGTGCAACATAAGATATTATTTTCTTAGGGAAAGTTGTTTGAGTAATAGCAGCCTTGCAGATGGTATAGAAAATAGTGCAGAATTGTCTCAATACGTGGCGTTACCGTATAGGTAATATTACTGTATGGGCTGTTACTTACGCTACTGATTACTTAGAAAGTAGTGATCTTCAAGAAGTTTACCCAAGTGACTGTCACCTTCAAGATGGTATGGAAAATAGTTCAGAATTTTCTCATCGAACGGCGCTAGCGTATATGCGTATATGTTATATATTATGATACAAATAACCAGAATAGCAGCTTTGTAGATAGTATGGAAAATAGTATAGAATTGTTTCACTACGTTACGCCAGCATGTAGAATATTTGTGTGGGATGTATCTTGCGCTACTGACTCTCTAGAATGTTGCGCTCTTCGAAAATGTTGTTCAAGTGACTTGCATTTTTAACGTGATTTAGAAAATAGTTCAGAATTTTCATATATCTCCTTCTTGTAGTTGCTTTCTCAAGTAACAATTTGGGTTTTATTACAATCCTATGATGGCATTTAAGACCAAAATTGGTCATTAAAGCCGCCATAAGAGTATAATAAAACTCACATTGTTGCCTCGGTTACAGCTCATGATCTTAGTAATCTAAGAAATTGCTTTTTTCGAAAACGGAAACGTAGTTAGACGACGATTTATCTAGAATTTAAACTGTATGTAACCCCTAAAACGGTGTTTTGCTTGATTAAAGAAACCTCTTTGTTTATTTTTCTCACCGCCCCCTTCAGTGACCCCACACCGGAAGGAAGAAAACTTCATAAAATATTTGTAATGGCCTAACTTGAGGACGGCTGGGCATAAAAAAAGTTTATATTACAGAATTTGTTCAACATTATGTGCAGAATTTAATTTTATTTTAGGTTTACAAAAAAAAGTAAAATTTGGATATTTTTGAAAAATTTGTCAGAATAAAAAAACGAAACAGTGTCCGTCAATAGTTCTTCGCCAGATTTTAGAGACAAATCTGAAGGGACATGTGTTGCGATAACTCACGTTTTATGATTTATGTCTTGATTTTGCAAAGTTTTTTTTCAGTGTATTATTTTCCGAAAATACACTTAATTTCCTACAACTTTTCCATTGACGTGATTTTTAACAAATAAGTAATTTTCGAGACAAGATATTTAAAAAAAATCTGATTTAATAAATACACCCTTTTGAAAAGCTACTCTCGATGAAAATAATTATGTTTCATGGAAAATAGATCCTTGCATGGCATCCAACATATGAGCAAAATTTCATTCCAATAAAAAATATTCGAGACAAACAGTTTTGTTAGTTGAATTGGAATTGCTCATATAGTGCACTTACACCCCTTTCCTTCCAAGTGAAAGTGAAAGTTTATTTTGCTCGCTTTTTTCATGTTTCTAAAAAAGTCGTTAAACGGTAAAATTTTGAGCATGCATAAAACCATGCTCAAAGTATCCTTTCCTATCATTATCTCGATTTTTTTCAATTTTGTCCCTTACCCCCCTTTCTTTCTAACCCCCTCATTTGCATTGGAGCCCCCCCCCACTATTGAAGGAGGAGGGGTCATAATTACCCTCCTAAAGAGGGAAAGGGTCTCAATTCACCATAGAAAAAAGATTTGCCTACAAAAACAACCACATACCCAATTTGGTTCCATTTGCTTGATTCGGTCTTGTGTTATGAGGAAATTTGTATTGCATTTGTATGAGAGCCCTCCCTCCTAAAAAGATAAGGGGTCCTAATTCATCATAGAAAAAATTGTTGCCTCCGAAAACACCCACATGCCAAATATGGTTCCAATTGATTTATTAGTTCTCGAGTTATAAGGAAATTTGTATTTCATTTGTAAAGGAGCCCCTTCTCCTAAAGTGGGGAGGTGTCCTAATTTACCATAGAAAAAATTCTTGCCTCCAAAAACACCCACATGCCAAATTTGGTTCCATTTGTTTGATTAATTCTCGAGTTATGAAGAAATTTGTATTTCATTTGTATGGGATAGGCGCGGACTGGCCCACCAGGGAAAAGGCCCGGTGGACCCAAGTAAAAATTTCGTCGTTACACAAAATGAGATCTTTTATTTCAGTTGAACTCTTTTTACGACTCACGAATGTTCAATTGCTGGAGCCCCATGATTTATGAAATCAACTGATTTGATGATTGAAAATTCAGCTTCAAATGGGCTGTTGGGGCCCCGACCTTTAAACCAAAATTTCTATTTCAATTAAACTTTTTCTACGACTCACGAATGTTCAACTGCTGGGGCCCCATGATTTATGAAATCATACGATTTGATGATGAAAAATTCAGCCTCAAATGGGACTGTAGGGGTACCAAACTTTAAACCAAAATTTCTGTTTCAATAAAACTTTTTCTTCGACTCACGAACGTTAAATTGCTGGGGCCCCGTGATTTATGAAATCATACGATTTTATGATGGAAAATTCAGCTTCAAATGGGACTGTAGGGGCCCTGAACTCTAAACCAAAATTTCTATTTCAATTAAACTTTTTCTACGACTCACAAATGTTTAATTGCTGAGGCCCCATGATTTATGAAATCATACGATTTGACGATGGAAAATTCAGTTTCAAATGGGCTGTTGGGGCCCCGACCTTTAAACCAAAATTTCTATTTCAATTAAACTTTTTCTACGACTCACGAATGTTCAACTGCTGGGGCCCCATGATTTATGAAATCATACGATTTGATGATGAAAAATTCAGCCTCAAATGGGACTGTAGGGGTACCAAACTTTAAACCAAAATTTCTGTTTCAATAAAACTTTTTCTTCGACTCACGAACGTTAAATTGCTGGGGCCCCGTGATTTATGAAATCATACGATTTTATGATGGAAAATTCAGCTTCAAATGGGACTGTAGGGGCCCTGAACTCTAAACCAAAATTTCTATTTCAATTAAACTTTTTCTACGACTCACAAATGTTCAATTGCTGGGGCCCCATGATTTATGAAATCATACGATTTGATGATGGAAAATTCAGCTTCAAATAGGACTGTTGGGGACCCAAATTTCAAACTAAAATTTCTGTTTCAATTAAACTTTTTCTATGACTCGTGAATGTTCAATTGCTGGGGCCCATGAAATCATTTAAGTTGAGCTGTTGAGGTCCAAGCTCCGAAAATATTACCAGCTTCAATACTGAGTATTTAAAAGTAGAATTAGTATTTCATCCGCAGTCATTTTACTAGCATAGCATAAGCAGGTGCACAAATTCGTAGTTGGTGCCAGCAAAAATGCTTTGTTCAAAAGAACAAGTAACTTGTGTTTATTACCAGCAACATGAAATTTGGGGTTTAATTTCATGCTCTTAAACAAAAGTCAAATGCCTCCAAAGCATGGTCACTGTCCTGGCAACGTCTTTGCAGCTGTTGGGGACGGGTAAGGAATATTAGTCCAACATTTACTTAAGAGAACCGCAGAGAACTCTACGTGCCCTCATAAATGTCCCGGGAGTTAGGAAATACTAGTAAGTAAGGGAAACCCTAGGATACATCTGGTAGATGTTGCGGGTGCAAAATGATGTTTATTAATTTGTTTATTTTTTAAAGTACTAGGGTGACGGATCCATATTTCGCCACCTTTATCCAAAAAAATTTACATGAAACAAACCAGATCAAGGTACTATAAGTTCAGATATTTGATAACATGAACATATTATACTTCGGACATTTCTTTTACTGATTCAATCATCATATTCATACTAAGTTGCGTATTTTTCGCGTTATATTGATTATTTAAATGTGTATTCTGAGCCCCAATTTCGCCACCCAGTTGCCAAATTTCGCCAGCCCCTGCACCCAAATTTCGCCACCTTAGAAAAACCTGATTTAATTACATTATAATGTTAAATTTATAAATGAATTCTCTATATTCTTAATAAATCCAGTTGTTAAATATATTTTGCTTTGTTTTCAAGTGATTGTTCATGAAACGTTCTTGAAAACCAATAAAAATACCAATAAAATCACAAATAAACCAATGAGAAGCACAAAATTGGAGAAATATGTTAACATATTGATTAAAATTCACTCATAAAGTAACTTAATTTTCTCTGCCTCCAGTAAATATATGCGAATCAAAATTCCGTTCAAATACTAATTGTATCATATAGGCCTTAGGAAACTCTAAGCAAAGCGACGGCATTTTATTCAAGCCATTAAAAAGAATTCAAAATATTTTCTTCGGTATTAACTCTTCTAAGGTTTACATCATTTACAGCTTTGCTAAATCCACTAAAAAGGTCGTAAATTTTTGACGTAGGACTACGTCTTACGGCAAGTTTTGAGATAGGGTGTCATTCCAAAAAATCGAAAAATGCGAGCGTCACGAAAAATGAAAGGTTTTGAGCGCTAATAGCTCAGCGGTTTTCCGATCGATTTTCAATATTCTTACACCAATCGATCGGAAAATCTTCTAAGAATTGACCCAAATGAAGAAAAGTATGGATTCTTGATGTTGAACTATTGAAAATATTGAAAAAATTGAAAATAATGAACCTATGTTTTACCAGAATTCTCGCTTCGTGATTGGTTGGAAGATTCTTTACGATGATCTAAACCTATACCAATTTGATATCTGTGCTTGGGAAGTAAACCAAAACAAACGACAAAGTTTCCTCATTTCAACAAGATTTCTTAACACCGCGGTTCAACCTAGACCATTTTGATGTCCTTGCTTGGGAAGTACGCCAGAGAGAGTGACAAAGCCCCCTCGTACCAACAGATTTCTTACGAACGCGATTAAACCTAGTCCAATTTGATGTCTGTGTTAGGGAAGTATGCCAGAAAAAATGACACAAGTTCATTGTACCAACAGATTGCAAATTCTTTACTGCGAGACGATTAAATCTAGGCGAATTTAATACCTGTGTTGGAAAAATGTGCTACAGCTGTAGTGTTCGGTTACAATGAAGTATTCCACCACGCACACATATAAAGATTTTTTGACATTAGCTGAGGCCCTCGCTGAGGCTGTTTGCAGTAGGAGTAATATCAACAACATCAAATTCCAAACTCCCGGATCCTCTCCTCCACTCTTTGCTCCCCTCTCACTCCTACATAAGCGATCCTCAGCAAATGTCATTCTCGTTGGTGACGAAACCGCAAATTACTTCATACGACTCTGTATGAATACGCATGCTTGCCGTTTCATTAGAAGTGTAGTGAAAAGATGTGCTGTTGATAAAATAGGATTGAATTGGTAAAATCCCTTCAACGTGGGGAACCATGGGTAATAAAAACAATCTTTAATTTCAGTAAGGTAGCAGGAAAGTAATAGTTTGTGTTCTTGATTTTGTTAAGTGGTTTTCAACTGCACAATCTTTTGAGAATTGAACGTATGCAATGTTACTACTTTGATAAATGTTACATACAACGCATGTAGCATGTTGTACCATGCATGTACCATATAACATATAGCATAGGGCATAACAAGATAACATCAAATTTATAACACATTCTGATATTTATAACACATTGTGTTACAAATCAGAAATAAACTGATCAGGAAGTGAAAACAAAAGTTTCAAGTTTGTAACAGATTCTGATAGTTATAACTCATTGAGTTATATAGGAGAATTAGGGCTTTGGCCACTACTAAAAATGTTACATATCATCACTGGTGTGCCCGGGACGCACAATGGGGAACGTGCCATACCTTTTCTATAAAATTTAACGCAAATTTTATGTGTAATTTCAAATCTGATTTCAAGCCAAATTTTACATGCAATACTAGCTACTTCATACTTCATACATACTTGCATACTTCAAGTAAAATTTCAAGTACTATTTCAAGTCAAATTTCATGTTTATTTTGAATTCAATTTGAATTCTAAATTTAATTGGAATTTAATGTCCAATTTCAAGTTTAAATTTTGGTCCAATATCAAATCCAATACCATGTCCATTTGACATGCAATTTCAAATGAAATTCAAAGTAAAATTTCGTGTCTAATTTCAAGTGCAATTGCAAATTGTAATCTAAGTCCTATTCAGTTGTTCAGTTTTCAGTGTTCAGTTTCAGTGCATCAGAACGAAATAACGATTACATGTAGCGAATTCTTATATCTATCAATTTTGTATCAAGAAAATTTTGTCGTCAATTTTAGACTTTTTTGTTTGTTTGGATAACAATTTTTTTAAGCATCCGTCAACAGCAAGTGTATAAAATGAAAACATAAACTATTGCAGTTAGAAATATACTCGATGCAAAATGCCGCTCCTGTTAAGCCATCTTTTATGTATTTTCTGCACTTTATTAGGTTCTAACAACGAATTGAAACGAACAACGAATTAGGATTAAAAAGAAAATCTCTCAAACTTTTATTTTGTTGGTAGATGCTTGGAACCAAACATAATCGAGCAAACACATTATGAAAAAAATAATTAACGATAAAATAAAATGTTTTAGTTTTTTTTCTCGGTTTACGTCTTGTTTACAAAATTTAAAAGCAACACTTGTTGCTTGAGAAAACAAGTGTTTTCTCCAATCCTTTACTAACAAAACCTCGCATAATTGAGAAATATTTTCTTCCACGCATCATTAATATAATTAGGTTCATAATTGTTTTTAATCTTTACTGTGGTTGGATCCTACCAAAATCAGCAATAACATTTATAGAATCAAAACCTGAAATATAAAACTCATTTAAAAACAAAGTTTGAATGGCCAGGTTCACTTCAATTTATTTTCTGGTATATTTGAAAGCACTTCGAGCAACACTGTCAGAACGGTGCAACACTGATAAAACGGATTCGATTTCTTTTTCTTGATCACAGTCTCGTACCAAAAGAGATCTATTTATAGACAGCTCGAACAGCAAAAACTGACAACTGACAGAATAAGCTATCGGTCAAATCATATGAGCATTTAAACTACCCACATTCAAGAGTAGTTCTGTCTGTGGTGTAGTCTGTGTCTCTGAGTAGTCTGTGGTGTGTCGTGAGTTCAATTCCGACTGTAAGGGTGCGATTTTTGAAATTGAAAGAATGTGTGAACATTTTTTTTTGTTGCTATTTGTAAATGTTCCCGATAAATAGTTATACTATTTTTGACAATAGGTCGGGAAAATGTCGATATAGCAGACAGAGGTAAAGAAGTTTTTGTTTTATCAAAATTATAACACAATTTGTTAGAAATATGGTAACAAATTTTGATATAATTTTGTTCAAAACATAGCAAACTTTGTTATATTTTTGCTATCACTGCTAAGCAGTTTTGTTAGAATTTGAGTTATTTTAACCACTTGCAGTAGCTAAATTATAACAGCCGTTGTTAGCAAAAAATCGGTCGAAAAATAACAGGATCAGTTATAATTTTGTTATGCCCTCCTGATCGGGATGTATACATGAAGAATCGAATGATTACAAGCATGAATACATGCTACTATCACTGCAAAGAGACTTACGTAGTCCTGCGACACCTATATATGCGGTCGTGTCTTGTACACAACCCCTCTGATTTTTATTTTTCAATATTTTTTGAATCTGGAACCGGTTCCCATAAAGAGACATTTCTGCGTCAGTAAAGTATGTCTTGTCGAATATCAAAAAACATCAGTATTCGACAAAATAGCGGTTGGCGGTCGTCTCATGTCTCTCAGAGGCCATATGACCGGTTCCGGCCCGGGGAGGGGTTCTTTTCTGATTCAAGCACGGAACAGATTTCCAAGGAACTTGTCCGGGACCTGGAGTTAACCATATGGCTTCTGAGAGACATGAGATGATTGCCAATCGTTATTTTGTCGAGAGCTGATGTTTTTTGATATGCGACACACACGGCATATATTACTGATACTGAAAATTCCCTTTATAGGAACCGGTTCCGGATTCACAGTGTCCCCCAGATCCGGATGGTGCGCACCATGGCTCGTAACTGCGGCAAAGCAACTGATATGTTACATTACAAAAATCAATAGATTTCCGGAACTCCGGAATAACTCCGGGGCCAAAAGACATATGGCCATTATTTATAGATATTATAAAAATAGAAAAGCTTTTCGGAAAATCCCCCAAATTTGGTGAAAAAATATTGAAAGTTATAAAAGTTCCGACCATTTTAGTGAATTTTGCGATGCTAAAAGTGATGTAAACCTTGAATCTACTTAAGCATAACTTTCTCCTAATATTTTCTGTCAAATTGTATTAGAGGGAAGTCCTATATGGCCGGACAGGCCTCTATGCCCGGACACTAGCGAATTCTCAAAAACAAGAAACTGTTTAAGTACTATTGTTCTATTCTTTCCAAATATTTTTATCATTTTTTTCCAAGTGGCGAAATTTGGATCCATGACAAAAATGGATACCATATTTCGCCACTTTAATTTTGATGATTTTTTCAAAATTATCCAAAGTTTAAAGTGAAATCGGTATAAAATTAGTTGAAATATTGTACGTAGAATCATATTCATCAAGAATAATTGAATAATGAAAAAGTTTAATTACATTTTTCCCCAATAGCATTTTTGCCACTCGTTTTAATTTTGTAAAAAAATATATACTTAGTATGAGATGGTATTTTCAAATTGTAAGTAATGCATGATAAATTAATAACAAGCAAAAGGTATTCATTATTTTTGGTAGTACATTCCCTTAATATTACCATTTCGTCAAATAATTTCTTTTAAGTCGACCAAAAATATGCAAAAAAGCTTTGGATTCATCAAACTGGCGAAATATGGCTCCTGGCGAAATATGGATCTCCTACCCTAACAATATATAGATTTAAAAGACAGATTGTTTAATATTTTTTGTTTTACAGATTTGAAGATTTTTATTAATTATTATTGTCTACTGATTTATAATGGGCTGATAATTCAAAAGCTTCGAGAATTGTTTCTTGGTGATTTAATAGCTAGCTCAAATTTTGATTTATCATTTTGTTTTTGGTAGCAAATTAAACTCCAGACGTCCGACGAAAGGAGTGTTGCTACTTCGACTATAGCCGTAAATTTATAAGAATGACTTTTAGGATAAACAAGTTCACACGCGCCAACTCGTAACCAAACCGTACACGATCCAACAAGAACGCCCAAACAAACAATATCCTACATAATGGCAAATGCACACGACGGTAAAACATAACAGAACGCGACAAAAAATGAAAAACGATTGTTATAAAAAAGCTGCTATAGCTCGACCGAATCGTCGGACGTGAATACATACGCTGGCGATCTACTAATTTTATATAGGGTTTCGAAAGATGACAGCTTTTGAAAATTATTTTGTATAGAATATCTATGTAACTTAGCTTGAAAACAGGAACAGGATACAAAATACGAGGACCACGGAGAAACAGCAGCAGCGAACAACTCATGCATAGGATAACGCTGACACGATCACTCCTCAACAGAATCATCATCAGTAGGAACAATAGGCGCACACCAAAACAACTCGAAACCGGACCGAGCAAGTCGAAACCGAACAAAGCGACAGAAAGCTGGCATAACGCACATAGGATAGCACATCCCTCACTCTGCGCGTTCAGACAATGGCTATAACGGACAATACAGCTAGGCGACGACAATAACTATTCTATTAGCACCCACGACGAACACGAGACACATCCGATCGCGACGACAGCTCAAAGCAGACCCCCTATTTCATCCGCATTTTACTACTCATAAATATTGAACTGTCCGCTTAAGCTCCATACTAAGTTTACTTCAGTGGCGACGGTCCGTTATCGATCCTGCGCCGAATCCTGGGCTACCTTTCTTCAAACCCCTCGAACACCAGCTGAACATGCATAATCCTCGATAGGTCACATCTATCAGTGCGATGTCTACTCCGAAGTCGATGGCCTCTTCTTGATTCTCTGCTTAAAATAATTTTGGCTACTCTTTCGTCGGGCATTCCAGCCACGTGACCAGCCCAGCGCAGACTGTCACACTGTACTATCTTCATTATAACAGCATATTTGCATTCTTAATACAGTTCGTGGTTCATACGTCTGCGCTACACTCCATTTTGCATTTCGTAATGAGCCACCGAGAGGTGTTCGCACGTCTCCGCGACACACTCGAGTCCCTTCGAGACTCGTCGAGGGTTGGGACAAGATGACAGGTTATCCAGTATGCTGTTCAACATCACTCTTGAGGCGGTATTCCGATCAGCGAGTATCGAAACGAGAGGCATGATTTTCATCAAGGGTAGAAGTACATGAATCACGACATACTTTCACTGCTTGAGAATCCCAGAGACTCCTATCCACATCTGACGAAAGTCGGTAGGCTACGGTGGGCCGGCAACGTCGTAAGGATGCCGAACGACAGAGCAACGACAACAGTTCTTTTCAACAACCCTACCGGCACCGGAAATACGAAGACTCAACATGCAAGATGGCTTGACTAAGTCGAAAGTGATTTATGACTTTTGAGATGACTGGGAAACTTGCGACGAATGACCCAAGATCGAGTTAAATAGAGACGACTGCTTGAAACAGCACGAGCCACCCCGGTTCTAGGCTGCTGACGACAACGGCGATATATTGTGTCACTCTCGTCTATCGTACGCAACTACCTACCATTAACTTTAATCCAACTGATTTTTCTAACGGGACGACGTAACTGTATCAGTAAGCACCAATAACTGCGAAACCTCACTGATACTTAGTAATATTATTGCTTACTGATAACTACCAGTAATCAATGATAGTTTTCCCATCCCTATTACATCGTTGTCACATGTCACGAGCATACCAAAATATATGAATTAATCTACTACCTCATATCGTTCCCCATTCAGTTCTTCTTCGGCACCAACACCATTTGGATTTCCACGCCATGTACTTTGTTTTGGCGGTGTTAATGCTAAGTCCCAATTTCCCAATTAAATGACCTAAAGGCTTCTTTCCCCTACTTTTGATTTCGGTAATATCGACGTCCGCTATTCTGACTCATAATTTTTACTCATCCAGCGTCACACGAATCAACGTAACTAGTTCTGTGGGAAAACCATGCCCTAGCGTTAACTGTCACAGCTCATTTCGTTTGACTGAATCGTATGCCGCCTTGAAATCCATAAAAAAATAATGAGTCTGCAAGGTTTACTCCCGGAACTCGTCAGTTACTAGACGCAGGTAAATATCCTCATGAAAACCAACTTGGTACTCGCCATCGAAGAACTCCGCTAACGGTCTCAGTCTACAACACAGGGTATGAGAGCACCTTATAGGCAAAATTGAGCAACGTAATGCCTCGATAGTTTTTACTCACCTGTCGATGTCCGTTTTTAAAATAATGGGAAATGAGGCTAATCAACCACTCCTCCGAAAAATTTTTCCACCCGTATCCTGTTCCTGACAATGAGGCGGCGAATTGTTTTGTACAGCTGCTCGTTCCCCGCTTTTAGAAGTTCAACCAGGATACCCTCCTTTACAGCAACCTTACCGTTTTTCAGCTGATTTCCCTCTTAACATCCTTGTGTGTTGGTGGCTCCACAGTTTGGCAGTCGCTCAAAATTGTTATCCTGTACCTACTGATCTTCGTGTTTACTTCTCTATTCAACAGCGTCTGGAAATACTCTTCCACGTGGCTTCTACCGCCATTTTGTCAGTAAGCAGGTTGCCAGCACTATCATTGCACATTACAGATTGTCGAAATTCTTGCGCCTGACCGTTCTGAGAAACTCCGTGTGTCGTTGCTGGCGAACATGGACTGGCGAGCACGTGCTCTTCGTATTGACGTTTCTAGATGGTGATACTTGCAATTTTGCATGCCATTAATCCTATAACTCAAAATCTGCAGAAATATAAATGGGTGATAGATGAGGAAAACGCTGCATTGGTGGCAAAGATGCACAGTGGCACTCATCAATATATGGAAAGTGCTCTTCCGGGTTCGCTGAAAGACGGTCAGTAAAGAATCAAATATTCACGCTGCGGCAGATTCTCCAAAAAGTTCATGAATACAGAATTCAACGTAAAATTATTTCATTGATTTCAAAGTTGCGTATGATACCATCGACCGTAAAATCATGGCCATTCTAACCTCACAGGGGACTTTATGAACGTGATGGTCCCTCATGTGGGCTGTTCAACATACCGCTACAGGATATTATGAACAGAGCAACACACAGGCACAATCTTTAGCAAATATAGTTAGTTCGTCTGCTTTGACTATGAAATGGATATTGTCGATAGAACAACATTTGTGGTGATGGCTGAACAAACTAAAATTCAAAGTAGCGAAGATTGGGTCGAAGAAAAATGCGTCCAAACTAAAATACCGTGAATATGACGCATACGCTAAAAGCTGGTGACTCGGTCCTAATAACGACTGAGTTTGTTTTGTTTCGATCGTGCATCGAGCCGTTATACTGCTCGTTCTCCCCGTACTCGACACTCGACAATTCCTGAGTCGAATCGAGTTGCACGACATGACTTACAAAATAGAGCCCATATTCATTCGATTTACTGTCCTTGTAACGCTGATGTCTTTTGAGTAGATGTTGTTTTTTATGTTAATTTAGTATCATGAAAATATTTGCAAACTGGGGCCCCTAATCTCAAAGGCCCGGTGGGCCCTTTGGCTCCCAGTCCACCGCTGTAAGGGATCTCTCCTTAAAGAAAGCAAAGGTTCTAATTCACCATAGAAAAAATACCCCCCCCCCCCTTTAAAAAGACGAATGGATCTCACTATACCATAGTTTCACGCCAGCAGTAACCCTTATGGGGTAATGGTCGCGGTGGTAAGTCCCCAATACGAGGAAAAAAACCCTTATGGGGTCGGACAAGACGCCGCCATTCAAAACCTCGCACGAGAACGTCTCGTACTGAGCCTCGATGAGATGGACTAGCTTATCTGGAACTCCTCCATGCCTAAGTGCGCCCCAGATGTTTTCGTGGTTGAGTCGGTAGAACGCCTTTTCGAAGTCAACAAACAGCAGCAAAAGAGAGTCCCGAAATTCATTAGTTTGCTCCAATATGATGCGGAGCGTTGTGACATGGTCTACAGCCAGCTGATATAGTACAGGACAATTGCACGGCCAGTTGCTACGATCCTATTGACTCTAACAGCCTTGAGTACATCCAAAATTTACAATTTATAACAGTTAGATAAAAAAATCTCCCAGTTGGCATCGAGGTGCGTACGACACCTCACAAATCAGCCGTTGCGTATTCGAATCTTGACTAAGAGAGGCTATAAAAGGCAATAAAATCGGAGCACCAGCCCCGCAATCGTCCTGCACTACAATTGCCGAAATCGAAATCGTTCAAACAGAAAACAGTAAGTCAAGTCAAGAATGCGAAATGTAGCACCAAGGCTTTGATTTTTCCATTTAGTACAATTTGTGGCAGTACGAAGTTTGCCGGGTCTGCTAGTTTTTCATAAAATATTCCTATTGGCAACGGTGAGACGTGGGTGACGCTGAGACATAGCTTTCGCCATGCCAATTTTTTTTGTTCGATTGCAAATCAATCCATGGGGATTTATTGTGAATGAATTCTGAAGTGTAAGTTGAAAGTCAGATGTCCAGGATTTGTCCTTTATATGAGTATCAATGTATAAGTGAAAATAATCGGAATTTTCAATCATACCCAACAATAATGTATACTTTATAGACACAATAAAGTGTACGACCTGTAACCTATTCCTTTTTACCTAAAAATATGATTTAAATTGATTTCAAACAGCTGTCTCAGTATGCAACACTCATTACCTCACTGTTCCCACCTTTTGGTTAACAGTGAGACAAAATTACACCTTCACATTTGTTGTTGTAACTAATTTAGCTTATAACTAAAACGTCTGATACTTTATTCCAGACAACTAGAACAACCTTTCAAATGGATTGAAGAGTTGGTAGCTATTATCAAAAAAAAATAAAATTTTTGGAAAAAAGTGTCTCACTGTAAACGTCTTTCCCCTATATATCTGGTGTTGGATATCAACAGAACCCACCCCACGCTTCATCCCTGGCTACTATCCGAAAGCAAGCAGTCCACTAAATTTCTACTATCCGAAAGCAAGCAGTACACGGTTCCGGCAGCTGCAGCAGATAAACATATCCGATTAATATCATCGTCATCATCGTATTGGCATCGACCGAAGCCACTGTGGATAAGTGGTGGTGAGCCGTTATCAGCGCAGGTCTATCGGTGGCGTATCGATCAATCGATAACTACTGATAGCAGCCAAGAGAGCCGTGGAGATCCTCTCAGGATAAAAAATCATCGCATTCTTCATTTACCCGCCAGTGACCTACATTGGGATCAGTAACACTGGCAGTTTCATTTCGATTACCGATCAAAGCGGTCGCCAGGAGTCCGCAGGAGAATTTATACTTACAAGCTAATTTATACCTAAAGCTAATTAAAATCCTACAAGCTAATTAAAATACCTACGTTAATAAATAATAGTTAAAATTCCTTAATAGTTAAAATACAATTCAAGTTCTTAAATAAACGGCGTTTTTTACGTTAATAGTGTTATTAGCTACAAGTGGCGTACATAATTTATTATTCACCGCGGCACAGCGGCTATCGATCCGAACAGAATCGGATCAGACACTACCGTCGGTCGTGGCGTCGACCATCCATTGGCAGGAACCGCCAAATTATTGATACAGTCCACTTTCCATCTTTCGGTCTCACTGCGTGTTGGTCAGGACCAGGGACCAACATAGTGGTCCTTCGAGCCGGATCAAAAGGATTGATCCGGCCCATCAAAGGTGACGCCACCAACCGCCATTGCACGGGGTGCAATTCTATAGACGCATCATTTACGGGACGCCATTCTGTGGACTAATTGTTCTATTGGGGAACAAAGGTTGTTCCGCCATCACTAAAGTTATCCACGCTTACCATCCACCATTGCAATCGAGCTGGACATTGGCGCCGAGGGATTTTTCTCAGGTGAGTTGATCCACTACTATATGTCCAGCCGAAGCGGGCAATTTATGCAATACTGACACGCCTTTTCGAACATCATTGCATCGACATCGTGTGACATCGAGCGACACTATTGGATCCAAACACCTAGGACATCGGTGAATGCTAAAGGGACCCTTGCCGTTGATCGGAACGAAACTCAGGATTACCAATTAAGGATTGCCGTTTACTACTGTGAACATCTTTCTTCGATCCGTTCCTAATCAGGAACTACTATCTCAGATCACGTTACGAGAGGAGGAAGCGCCGTTAAAGGTTTTCCAGGTTAGTGACCAGTGACTGGTATATGTTAGCCGAAGCTAGGCTCAGATTCTTCACTATTTTAATAAATTATCCTCCTCGAACGTGCACCTGTATTTCATCATCAACGTTAATCACCCACTGAGGCTACTAGTGGGGTACAAATTTCTACGAGCGATATTTTCGCTGATTTTCGAACAATTTTGTGGCATTGGTGCATCTGGTTGTTTCTCAAGGTGAGATTCAACAGTAAACGGCCAGAAGTGGCCCGGATTACAAGTGATACTACAGTCTTGCTCCCGTACCTCGATTTCCCGTTTTCATTCAAATACTGAGAGTACTTCGTGTCAGCATTATTATATGCTGTGGACTGCCGGCCAATTTTTCTATTGTTTGGAGTGCAGCTAATTTTTCTGTCAGGTAAAATACACATTAGTATATGCCTGGCGAAGCTAGGATTGGTCCGCGGAATACTACACACATTACTCTCTTCGTCTATAATAAACGTTTACCATGGCGCCTGCTGCCGCATCATCTACTAAGAAGACACCGTCACTGAAGGTGTTGACAACACGCTTGAAGGGCATTCAAACATCCTTTGGTGATATAGTGGAATTTGTAGACCATTTCCCAGAGCGAAGTACAACGTCGGAGGTTGAAATACGTCTACAAAAACTCGACGAACTGTGGGAAAGGTTCGGAGAAACCCTCGTCGACGTCAAGGCACACGATGATTTACCAGCCGATAGCGAGGCTGCCTATGATAAGGAGAGACGAGAGTTTAGTAATTCCTACTATCGTGCCAAGGCGTTTCTTCTGGAATGGGTAAAGCAACAACAACCCTCTCCGACGTTGGAACAATCCATCCGCGGGGGTGATATTTCGATGCAAGGTTCGCTCGATCATGTTCGCCTTCCGCAAATAAAGCTGCAGTCGTTTGACGGGAACATCGATGAGTGGCTAAGTTTTCGTGATCTTTTCACATCTCTCATCCATTTCAAGGCAGAACTCCCGGATGTTGAAAAGTTTCACTACCTCAAGGGCTGCCTTCAGGGTGAGCCAAAGAGTTTAATCGACCCGCTGCAAATAACGCGAGCAAACTACACAATCGCATGGAATACGTTGCTCAAAAGGTATGACAACAGCAAGCAATTGAAAAAGCGACAGGTTCAGTCGTTGTTCCAGTTGCCAACCGTTTTAAAGGAATCCGCCAATGAGCTTCATTCTCTACTGGAGAGTTTCGAGAGAGTCGTGCAGACTCTGGATCAGATAGTGCAGCCGGGTGATTATAAGGATCTTCTTCTTACGAATTTCCTCACAATGCGATTGGATCCGTCAACTCGCAGAAGTTGGGAAGAGTTTTCGTCTACACAGGAAACTGATACGGTTAAGGAGTTATTGGAATTTCTCCATCGACGGATCCAAGTTCTGGAATGCTTACCATCAAGGGCGATGGAAGCAAGGGTGCAATACCAACCACTACCGCAAAAGCAGAAAGTTTCGGCGGTAAAAACTAGCTATAACACGGTGCAATCGTCTGGGGGACGCTGCATGGCGTGTTCGGCAAATCATTTTCTATTTCAATGCGGAAAATTCCAACGGATGTCCTTAACGGAGCGTGATGCTTTCGTTCGTACTCACACTCTCTGTCGTAATTGCTTTAGACTGGGTCACCAGGCAAAGGATTGCCAGGCTAAATATTCTTGTCGAATATGCAAGGCACGTCACCACACGATGGTATGCTTTAAGCAGGAAAGGGATAGTAGACCTAGGCCGCCACCTGCTAGCGGTGAAAACTCCGGTGCGACCTCAATTTATCATCTACCGACGTCATCAAATTCATCACACGTTGATAACCTGGCGGCTACCAACATATCGGTCTCGAATTCCGCTATGCAGCTCACATCGCAAGTCTTATTGGCCACTGCTGTGGTTCTCGTCGAGGATGATGAGGGAAATCAAATACCAGCTCGCGCGCTTCTCGACTCGGGCTCTGAAAGCAATTTCATTTCGGAGCATTTGAGCCAACGATTAAAGGTGGATCGGCAAAAGGTACACATTTCAGTCCTTGGTATAGGACAGGCATCTGCAAGGGTTAAACAACGGGTTCAAGCTACAATACGCTCTAGAGTATCAAGGTTTTCACGGGAATTGAACTTTCTGGTTTTACCCAAGGTGACAGTTCATTTACCGACAACTTCAATTAATACGAAAGGATGGACCATACCAAACGACATCCAGTTGGCTGACCCTTCATTCTCGGTGTCTATGGGAGTAGACATAGTACTTGGTATCGAAGCATTTTTTGATTTCTTCGTGTCTGGTCGGAAGCTCATTTTGGGAGAGCAGAGGCCATCGCTTAACGAGTCGGTATTCGGATGGGTGGTCTGCGGCGGATTATCATCTCATAAGCAATCACCTCATATCAGCTGTCATATGACCGAGGACAGGTTGGATGAATTGGTTGCTAGATTTTGGGCATGCGAAGAGGTCGATATCCAAAAATCTTATTCACCGGAGGAAGAGCGGTGTGAGAAATTGTTTACGCAAACCGTACAACGGGGACCTGATGGACGATACACTGTTGCATTACCTATGGCCGAGGGGGCCATATCGCGGTTGGGCGAGTCGAAAAACATTGCACTACGACGTCTCCACGCAACGGAAAGGAGGTTGGCAAGGAACTCAGGCTTGCTTGACCAGTATAAGGCGTTCATGAGCGAATATCTAGATTTGGGGCATATGCGCTTGGTTGAGGAAGACCAACGAGCAGTAGTAGGCCGATGCTACTTACCGCATCATCCGGTTGTTAAGGAGGCCAGTACGACCACAAAGGTGCGCGTTGTCTTCGACGCGTCTTGTAAGACATCAACGGGAATTTCGCTGAACGACGTGTTGTTGACGGGACCGGTGATCCAGGAGGAGTTACGGTCAATTATATTACGCTGTAGGACCAAGCAAATTATGCTGGTAGCCGACGTTGAAAAAATGTTTCGGCAGATTGTGATCGACCCAAACGATAGGCCGCTACAGTGTATTCTTTGGCGCTCGTCGCCTACTGAGCAGGTGGCGACCTACGAACTAAATACAGTGACGTACGGTACTAAACCCGCTCCGTTTCTTGCGACACGCGTCTTGCAGCAGCTGGCATTAGATGAAGGGGAACATTTTGCTTTGGCAGCAAGGGCCATCACCGAAGACACATATATGGATGATGTCATCACAGGATCTAACGACAGTGCAGAAGCTCTACAGCTGAGATTGCAACTGGATGAATTTATGAATAGTGGTGGATTTCGATTGCGCAAGTGGGCATCGAACTGCGCAGAGGTGTTACGAGGTATTCCGAGCGAGAATCTGGCGATTGATGTCGGTGGAATTAATTTAGATCCAGATCCAGCCATAAAAACGCTGGGATTAACCTGGATGCCAAACACAGACGTTTTTAAGTTTCAGTTCAACATTCCACCACTGGAAACGTACGAAACGCTTAGTAAACGTCGCATACTTTCTATCATAGCTACGCTCTTTGATCCATTGGGCCTCATCGGAGCTGTTATTACGACGGCTAAAATTTTTATGCAACTACTGTGGACACTGCAATCCGAGGATGGAAGCAGATTAGACTGGGACAAACCATTACCTCAAACGGTGGGTGAGAATTGGCGGAACTTTTACTCTCAATTACCTTTGCTGAATGGGATTCGCATCAAACGTTGCATTATTCTTCCGGAAGCTGTGACGGTGGAAATTCACTGCTTCTGCGATGCCTCGGAGAAGGCATATGGGGGCCTTGTATATATTCGGAGTCTGGACTTTAATGGCAACGTGTCTGTTCAATTACTAACATCAAGGTCTAAGGTTGCACCGTTAAAATGTCAAACAATACCGAGGTTAGAGCTCTGTGGGGCAGAGCTGGTCGCTAAGCTGTACACTAAAGTTAAGCAGTCAGTGAAAATGGAGGTACCAACATTCTTTTGGACCGATTCGACATGTGTGCTGCGCTGGATCCAAGCAATTCCCTCAACATGGAGTACGTTTATTGCAAACAGGGTGGCTAAAATTCAAACACTTACGACGGTCAACACATGGAGGCACGTTCCCGGATCTCAAAATCCAGCAGATTTGATCTCGAGAGGTGTAAACCCACAGGACTTTATTCATAATGATTTTTGGTGGCATGGACCATCATGGCTAACTGAAACCCGTGATCGTTGGCCAAAAACCGCAACCAATGGAGTTGGTTGCGAAGGGGAGGAGGAAAGACGACACAGAACAGCGGCCGCTACATCTTCTCACACGGCAGAATTTACTGATTGGTATCTTGGCAAATTTTCTTCATTTCCAAAACTAATAAGATCTACGGCAATCTTACTGCGAGTTATAAAATTGCTTCGCAAAAATGGGGAAAAACGATTATCTGATTTTCTTACTACAAAAGAGCTGCAGGAGTCAGAGCAATTACTTATTAGGCGAGTTCAAAGGGAATCTTTTCCTAAGGAATGGGACGCGCTTTCGAAAAACGAAACAGTCTCAAGGCAGTCTCCACTGCGTTGGTTTAATCCCAAAATTTCTCAAGACGATCTCATGAGAGTTGGTGGTCGACTCCAGAATGCTCAGGAATCTTTGGATAGAAAACATCCTATGGTGTTACCAGCACGCCATCATCTAACGAAATTAATTTTTCTGCACTACCACGAACGAATGCTGCACGCAGGACCCCAATTGCTTCTAAGTGTAGTGAGACTACGCTTTTGGCCATTACGAGGCAGGGATGCAGCTAGGCGAACTGTTCATAAGTGTCAGCGGTGTTTTCGAGCAAGGCCAACCACAGTACAACAATTCATGGGCGATCTTCCAGCAGCACGAGTAAATGTAACCCGCCCGTTTTCACAAACTGGTGTAGATTATTTTGGCCCAGTGTACTTACGTTTAATCCCGAGACGCCCAGCAGTGAAGGCTTACGTTTCTATTTTTGTGTGCTTCTGCACGAAGGCAGTTCACATGGAGCTGGTGTCGGATTTATCGACGGAGAGGTTTTTGCAAGCCCTGCGCCGGTTTGTATCACGAAGGGGATTATGCTCGGATTTGTATTCCGACAATGGCACAAATTTTGTCGGGGCGAAAAATAAACTCCAAGAGCTGATGCAACTGTTGAGGAGCAGAGATCATCACGACAAGGTATCACACTACTGTGCGGAAGAGGGAATTCAATGGCATTTCAGCCCCCCCAGTGGGCCGCACTTCGGTGGGCTTTGGGAGGCTGCGGTTCGTTCAGCCAAGCATCACATCCTGAGAGTCCTTGGTGAGAATCCAGCCACACTGGAGGATATGAGCACGTTGCTCGTTCAAGTTGAGGGATGTCTAAACTCCCGACCAATCACGTCTATCTCTGAAGATCCAGGTGATTTACAGCCGTTAACACCAGGACACTTTCTGGTTGGCTCCTCACTTCGAGCACTTCCGGATTACAATTACCAGGATATCCCGACAAACCGTCTGAAACAGTGGCAACTAGTACAGAAAAATCTCCAATGCTTTTGGACAAGATGGAGAACGGAATATTTATCCCAACTGCAGGCGAGAGTTAAACGTTGGCGTCCACCCGTTACTGTTGAAGTTGGTAGACTAGTAGTCGTCAAGGACGACAATTCACCCCCTCTACGTTGGAAGATGGGCAGGATTCAAGAGGTTCATCCAGGACAAGATGGGACAGTACGCGTAGTTACGTTGAGAACCGCAGCAGGCACTCTAACACGGCCTGTGGAAAAAATATGCATCTTGCCAACAGCAGAGTTCGCCGAAAACGACGAAGGGACTGATCGAGCGAACCGAGTCTCTTAACCATCCATCCCGTCCCAGTCGAGGAGGAGCTTTTCTTATTTATTTTCAGAAATCCAGTTATTTCTGGGTGGGTGAGGATGTTGGATATCAACAGAACCCACCCCACGCTTCATCCCTGGCTACTATCCGAAAGCAAGCAGTCCACTAAATTTCTACTATCCGAAAGCGAGCAGTACACGGTTCCGGCAGCTGCAGCAGATAAACATATCCGATTAATATCATCGTCATCATCGTATTGGCATCGACCGAAGCCACTGTGGATAAGTGGTGGTGAGCCGTTATCAGCGCAGGTCTATCGGTGGCGTATCGATCAATCGATAACTACTGATAGCAGCCAAGAGAGCCGTGGAGATCCTCTCAGGATAAAAAATCATCGCATTCTTCATTTACCCGCCAGTGACCTACATTGGGATCAGTAACACTGGCAGTTTCATTTCGATTACCGATCAAAGCGGTCGCCAGGAGTCCGCAGGAGAATTTATACTTACAAGCTAATTTATACCTAAAGCTAATTAAAATCCTACAAGCTAATTAAAATACCTACGTTAATAAATAATAGTTAAAATTCCTTAATAGTTAAAATACAATTCAAGTTCTTAAATAAACGGCGTTTTTTACGTTAATAGTGTTATTAGCTACAAGTGGCGTACATAATTTATTATTCACCGCGGCACAGCGGCTATCGATCCGAACAGAATCGGATCAGACACTACCGTCGGTCGTGGCGTCGACCATCCATTGGCAGGAACCGCCAAATTATTGATACAGTCCACTTTCCATCTTTCGGTCTCACTGCGTGTTGGTCAGGACCAGGGACCAACATCTGGAATTAAATAAAAAAGAAAACTTTTCCAATTAAATTTTACTATTTATATTTCTTCATGACAGATAGGGTAATGTCGTTATCGTCGGGCCAGTGTTATGGTCGAGCCACCACAATTTTTCAGTTTTAGTAGCTCGTGATATCTATGAATCAAGCATTGTAAAACCTCTTACTGTAGCAGCTAACTTTTCACAATATTGTGAGTTTCAACCGTGTATAAAAAACGCGTACTGAATTCAGTGATTGAATCTTACGAAAAAGTTTTCCAAGTGCAGTGAACTTTTCTTCAAGAAATGATTCATGAAATACAATTATCGAGAAAATTATTGAAAATGTATTGAGAGTGTTGTGCTCCATGCAAGACTATTGGAAAATCCCGTAGGGGAACTGTGGGTAAGACGAACAGGGTGGGTAAGACGGACAGGTGGTTGATTCTACCAGTTAAGCATGAAATTTCGTAAATGTTTTATATTATTTTATTTATTTATTTACTAGCTGACCCGACAAACTTCGTATTGCCACAAATTAACCTGTGTTGTACATAAATCATGAATCTCGGATGATCTTTGTCACAATCTCGAGTTTTGCAAGCCCCCCAGTGGGCAGCGCTTCCGACGGCGGGTCACCGGCAACACTCGCGACCGTCTCGTCCTGAATGATCTAGTGTTAGAATAGATAGTTTTTGTGGTCTTGTATTGACTAATGTTTTATGGAAGAGTCTCGAATTTCTCGAGTTCGATTAGTTTTTGAGTTTCGCAAAAAATTCTGTTTTATTTGTATGAGAGTCCATATCCCCCTACCACAGGGGTGAGAGGTCTCTAACTATCGTAAAATAAATTCAAGACTACAAAATCTCCCACATGCCAAATTTGGTTCCATTTGCTTGATTAGTTCTCAAGTTATGAGGAAATTTGAATTTCATTTGTATGGGAGCTCCCCTCTTAAAAGGGGAAGGGGTCGTAATTCACCATAGAAAAAATTTCTGCCATCTAAAACTCCCACATGCCAAATTTGGTTCCATTTGATTGATTAGTTCTCGAGATAAGAGGAAATTTGCATTTCATTTGTATGGAAGCCCACCCTCTTAAAGGGAAGATGGGCCATAACTCGCTTTCTAAAGAAGAGAGGGGTCTCAATTCACCATAGAAAAAAAATCTTGCGTCCAAATCCACTTACATGTCAAATTTGGTTCCATTTGCTTGATTAGTTCTCGAGTTATGAGGAAATTTGTTTTTCATTTGTATAGGAGCCCTCCCCCTCTTAAAGTGGGGAAATCCATAGAAAATATACCATAGAAAATATTCTTGCCTACAAAAACACCCACATGATAAATTTGGTTCCATTTGCTTGATTAGTTCTAGAGTTATGAGGAAATTCGTATTTCATTTGTATAGGAGCACCCCCTCTTAAAGTGGGGAGGGGTCCTTATTTACCATAGAAAATATTCTTGCCCTCGAATACTTTCACATGCCAAATTTGGTTCCATTTGCTTGATTAGTTATTCAGTTATGAGGAAATTTGTATTTCATGTGTATAGGATCCCCCCCTCCTAAAACGGGGAGGGGTCCTAATTCATCATAGAAAAAATTTTTGTCTCCAAAAACACCCACATGCCAAAATAGGTTCCATTTGCTTAATTACTTCTCGAGTTTTGAGGAAAATTGTGTTTCTTTGGTACAGGAGCCCCCCCTCTTAAAGTGGGGAGGGGTCCTAATTTACTATAGAAAATATTCTTGCCCTCGAAAACCTTCACATGCCAAATTTGGTTCCATTTGCTTGATTAGTTCTCGAGTTATGAGGAAATTTGTATGGAACCCCCCCTTTTAAAGAGGAGAGGAGTTATAATTCCCCTTATAAAGAGGGGAGGGGTCTCAATTTACCATAGAATAAATTCTTGTCACCGAAAACACCAACATGCCAAATTTTGTTCCGTTTGCTTGATTAGTTGTCGAGTTATGCAGAAATTTGTGTTTCATATGTATGGGAGCCCCCCCTCTTAGTGGGGGAGGGGTTTCTAACCATCACTAAAACCTTTCCTGGCCCCCCTCTACATGCATATTTTCATGCCGATTGGTTCAGTAGTTTTCGATTTTATAAGGAACATACGGACAGACAGACAGACAGACAGACAGAAATCCTTCTTTATAGGTATAGATTTATCTGCATTAAAAAATAGGTAATTTTATTTGCATATGAAAATTTGTGAACGTTTTAAAAAAATGTATAATGATGGGGTGAAATAGACAACTGCTAGTGTGGGTAAGATGGTCAGTGAACATATTATAATAAAACTATTAATTTTGCTTGTTAGTAATATCTTATGCATAAATGAAAATTTAACCGGCAACTGTGAACTTTACACAAATTAGCAGCAGTCACGCATGAAATAGATTTTAGAATGCTGGTTCACATTGCCGCTAACAAACAATTTTCGATTGGCTGCCACTGGTGCGGGGGGGGGGGGGGGGGGGGGGAATGCCCCTACACTTTTTGCACGCTACATCACTATATTTTACGTATTCAGTTTGTTAATGGTCAAAAATAATAATATGCTATCAGTTGGGGCGATTTAGAATACTTTAGAATGACGTAGGACTATATCAGATCATCAGATCAAAGACTAATGTAACCTGCATTTCTGGCATATGTATGTTTATAAGAATCTGTGAGTGCCATTGTTTAAGTGAATGTTTAAAAGAGAAGAGCGAAATATTCAGATTCAATTCTTCATTTAATGCAATGGTGGCTTTGAAAATATGTGGACGGGGGTTCATAAGTACAACGCCTGCAACCTTTCAGACGCAGATATATCTTTTAAAAATCACTTGTGTGCATCATAAATGTTGAAATGGTAATGAATGACCAATTTATGTTTTATTTGTATGAGAGTCCTTATTTTCCTACAACAGGGGTAAGGGGTGTCAAACCATCATAAAACAACTAAATTCAAAATAAATTCATGCCTCCAAAAACCCCCACATGCCAAAGTTGGTTCCATTTGCTTGATTAGTTGTCGAGTTATGAAGAAATTTGTATTTAATTTGTATGGGATCTCTTCCCCCTCCCCCCCCCACGTTTAAAGACGGATGAATCTCATAGCAAAAATTCCTGCCTTCTAAATCCCTCACAGGTCAAATTTGGTTCCATTTGCTTGATTAGTTCAAGTTTTGAGGAAATTTGTGTTAGTAGTAGTAGTAGTAGTAGTAGTAGTAGTAGTAGTAGTAGTAGTAGTAGTAGTAGTAGTAGTAGTAGTAGTAGTAGTAGTAGTAGTAGTAGTAGTAGTAGTAGTAGTAGTAGTAGTAGTAGTAGTAGTAGTAGTAGTAGTAGTAGTAGTAGTAGTAGTAGTAGTAGTAGTAGTAGTAGTAGTAGTAGTAGTAGTAGTAGTAGTAGTAGTAGTAGTAGTAGTAGTAGTAGTAGTAGTAGTAGTAGTAGTAGTAGTAGTAGTAGTAGTAGTAGTAGTAGTAGTAGTAGTAGTAGTAGTAGTAGTAGTAGTAGTAGTAGTAGTAGTAGTAGTAGTAGTAGTAGTAGTAGTAGTAGTAGTAGTAGTAGTAGTAGTAGTAGTAGTAGTAGTAGTAGTAGTAGTAGTAGTAGTAGTAGTAGTAGTAGTAGTAGTTTATTTATTTATTTCGTCAACCGATGTAGACTAGTATAATGCATATACAGTTTCTTATATAGAAGTCTTATAATTAGATGGTGATTAAAAAGTGTTCTTATTCCTTTGTTTCGTTATCTACGCGTTATGATTACGTATTGAATTAAAGTGATGTTTAAGTCTATGCCGAGACATTGTAAAGTCAATGGTTTCGCAGTATTGATTGTACGCTGCCATCATACGATTTAGTGGACCGAATTTTGCATAATTAGTACGATAATGGCTTATGGCAAATAAATTTCGATTACGAATTTGCCGGGTAGGTGTATAAAAGTTCAGTTTTGATACAAGTGTTGCTGAGTCAATACGGTGCGAAACGATATCGTTTACAAATGAGACCATTGCATAAATACGACGCTCTTTTAATGATTGTATATTTATAAGCATGCAGCGTGCTTCGTATGATGGAAGAGGAAATGCTGTCCAACCTAATTTACGAAGAGCATATAAGAGAAATTGTTTTTGTACTGATTCTATTCTTTCTTCGTGCGTGATTGAAAAAGGAGACCATACAATACTGCAGTATTCCAGTATTGACCTCACATAAGCAATATATAGTGTTTTGATGGTGTATGGATCTGAAAAATTATAGCTAAAGCGTTTAATAAAACCTAGCATGTTGTTTGCTCTGTGTATTATTGTGTTATAATGGTCGATGAAAGTTAGTTTGGAGTCTAAGATAATTCCTAAATCCCTAACTTTTTCACATTTTTCTACTATTTGATTTCCTAATATGATTGATATTTCCGGTGTAATTCTTTTTCTGCTAAATGATATAAGGTTGCACTTTTTTACATTAAGTTCTAATAAGCTTTTTTTACACCATATGTAGAATATGTGTATTTCGTTCTGGAATACATTGATGTCTTCTTCATTTCTTATTTCCAAAAAGAGCTTCATATCGTCGGCATATATTAGCACTTTAAGTTCCTTGAGAATGAAGGAAATGTCGTTTACATACAAGATAAAAAGAAGAGGTCCCAAATGAGAGCCTTGAGGAACACCAGAAGTGACTTGAATTGGATTCGAGGTCTTTCCGTTAAATTTAATTATTTGTTGGCGATTAGTTAAATACGATTCAAGCCATTTCAGGAGCCCTGGCTCAATTCCAATTTTTTGCAATTTGAAAAGCAGCATTGGTATGTCAATGCGATCAAATGCCTTGCTAAAGTCCGTATAGAGTGCTTCTACATGGTTTCCATTATCCATTGCATTCAGTGAGTGGTCTATGAATTCCAGTAAATTTGTCGTAGTCGAACGTCCTTTGAAGAAACCGTGTTGCATTTCTGTAATTCTGTTTTTAATTTGAAGGAATAGTTTTTCATTGATAATAGCTTCAAAAAGTTTTGGAATGCAAGAGATAATGGCAATACCACGATAATTACGTACGTCAGATTTCCGGCCCGATTTAAAGATAGGCACCAGAAATGAGCTTTTCCATATTTTTGGAAAGATTCCGGATTTTAGTGATAAGTTAAAAAGCCAAAACAGAGGAGCAGTGAACTCTATTGCAAGATTTTTTATGAATACTGGAGGGATTCCGTCAGGCCCAGGACCTTTTGAGGCATCCACATTTTTCAAAGCCTGCAAAATATCCTGAGCCTGAAGTTGGTTAACGCCAATATCCATTGAAGAATCCGGAAAAAATGCAAAATAGTCGCGATCGCGATCTTCTTCAGAAAATGTTGTATAGATTTCTTGAAAAAATTTTGCAAAAAGCTTACAAATATTTTCCGAGCTATCCCCAACATTTTCATCAAGATGCATTATGGATGGAAAATTGTCAGATTTTAGTTTAGTTTTCACGTAATTAAAGAAGTTTTTAGGACTGGACTTTATTTCAAGTTCAATTTTTGAATTGTACTCTTCAAACGCATTGCTGATTGCAAAATTTAGCTGGTTGCATACGTCCAAATATCTTGCTAAATTTTCAGTACTGGCATGTTTTTTATAATTTTTATGGGCCTTTTGTTTGCGATTTTTCAAGTTCTTAATCTTACTGTTATACCAGACTGGACTTTTTGTATTTTTGTGACGTCTTCTTTTCTTTAACGGTATGTTCTGTATCATTACTTCTAATAAAATTTTATAGAATGTGTCTACAGCAACTTCGACATTTTCTTCATTCTTGAGAATAAGTTGCCAATTAACACAGTTTAATCTACGTCTAATGTTTTCATAGTTTGCCTTTTCGTATTCAAAAACTTCTTCGAACTCGCAATCGTTGGGTCTATGGTATTTGTGTATAAATAAAGAATATTCAATTGCTGTGTGAAACGCCTCATTTTTCCATAGTGGATTTAATGATTCAGTCACACAGAAGTCTTCATAAATGTTCGTAAGCAAAAAATCTAGATAGCAATTTTGTTGGTTTTTAATATGGTTAATTTGGTTCAGCCCCAAATTGGCAGTTTTGTCGAAAATAAACTGCAGTGTTTCATTCTCTCCAACGATTGGGAGTAAGATGCATTCATTTTCAGAGTCTGGAATGAAGTCAGCATGGCGTTGATTGAAGTCTCCATAAATGTGAACTTTAACCTCGGGAGGCAGTTGTGATAGAATGTGTTCGGCAATTTGGAAAAATGCTTCGTAAGTTGTTTTATGAGCTTGGTCTGGAGGAAAATACACCGAGGCGAATACATGTGTTTCTCCTGCTAAATGTGATTTTACCCAGACATGCTCGAATTCTTTAAATTTTGTTGTCGTTATAATTTCGGAATTGAAATTAGACGACAAAGCTATGAGGACTCCGCCACCCGACTTCTTTTGAGACTCAAGAAAATTTCTATCGTCTCTGAATACGTTAAAGGCACTTCCAAAAATTTCTTCACTTTTTACGCTTTCATTCCAGCTTGTCTCAGTTGCCAGAATAACAGAAAAGGATGAGCTATGTAAATTTTTATAAATTTCCTTCATTTTGGCTGGACTTTTCATGCGATTGAAATTTTGACAATAAATCAAAATTTCAGTCACATTCTGTTTTAGTGAAGAAGTTGACGGAAGAGGGTCGGTTGAAGAAATACTTAAATTAGTTACCTCTTTCTCATCGAAAGGAGTCGTTACTTCCGAAAATTCTGGTTGGTGCTTCGGACCGGATGGCTAAATTTATCGGCGCTTTCCCTCGCACGTTGCAGGTACTGGATTCTCTGATTGTTGAGATGCCGTCGATAACCTTCCAAGTCGTCAGATGCTGCCTGTTTCGGTACACCAAATTCCTCATGTACCTCGAAAAAGATTTTCTGCAGGTCCTGCGCAGAGACCGGTAGTCCTTCTGAAGCCAAATTCATTTGTATGCTCGTGTTCGTCATACCTTCGTAGCAGAACGTCGGTTCCTTGTCGTGCATGTATGCCAGGTAAAGACGAATGAGATACATAATTTTCGGATCTCGCAGTCGCGCTTTCAGGAAACGTCCGTCTCCGCCAGCAGATTGTTGCGTTAAGCTGACGATAGGTGGACGCATCGGGTCGGGTGTCCAGGTAGATGTTGAGTGCGATGATGACGTTGACGGTGTTGACGCAGTGCTATTTCCCGCTGGTGGTGATTCAATTCTATTGTGTTTTGTCTGGTGGCCCGTGTGGTAGGGGTTTAGAATTTCACCCTTTTGAAAGTTAATAAACTTTGGCACTGAAAGTCCTGCAATTGGGTGGTCCGTAGTTGATGGTGGACCAGCAAATTGTACTTTCGCTGTGGCCAGTAGCTGTTTGTCCGAAGCATTCGTACGGGTTTGTTTACCGATTCTATGATTGCTATTTATATTGTTCTTAGTTTTGATGCGCTGTTGTTTACTGCGTTTTCTGCTACGTCTGGCTTTTTCCGCAGCTCTTTCCTGAAGCCTACGAGTCCGTTGTTTGGCGTCATACATCGACCAGTTCTGCATCCAGCGCCATTTATTGCCCAAAAATCGCCATCCTGGAGATGAATGGTCAGTCTTAGGTTGTAGATTTTCATTATTTGCTGATGAAGCTTCTGCTAATTCTTCCTGTAATGTCTTCTGTGGCGGCGAAACAGCTGTTGCATTCGTTTCAACAGCAGACACAGCTGTTGAGACCAATTTTACCTCGTCCAGAATTTCGCGAAGGGTTGACTCGCAATTATATTGAGGTAATGATGTGTCGGCTCTTTCCATCGATAGAGCCATGTCGGTTGTCAGGCTTGATAGCCGTTCGTCTAAATATTTTTTTATTTTTTGTGACATCATTGAGTTTGCTTCGTTGATGCCAGTTATGGTCGTGTGCGCTTGTGAGTCACACGACTGAATGTGCTGACTGACCGCGTTGCACATTTTGTTGTTATTTGTGTTTATTGCTGCCAATGTTACTTTAACGTCGCTGAGCAGGTGTTCGATGCTATCGAAAAGTTCCGATACCAGGCAGAATTTCTTTAAGTCAGCAGCAACACGATGGTTAGCGTCGGTCTGTGAGGTAATGGCCTCTATGAGCTGCTCCTGTTGATGAAGCAGCTTCCTCACGTCGGCCTCCTTCCGTAGTATTTCCTGGCAATCGGCGCACATAGGCACCATGAAAGCCGTGATAAAATGCTCACGCTGCCGCTGCACTCCGATGCATGCTGCATGATATTGTTTGTTACAATATTCGCACTTCCATAGGAAGCGGTCGTCACTGATACCACACGATTTAACTCCGCACGGCATGATTGATGATAAAAACGCGCGATTAAAACACAAAATTATTCACTATGTTATTGTTAAAAACGCTTACGCGACGGTTTAAGCGGTAAAATAAAAATTTAAAATTATGAAGAGCGCGCGCAGCAGCGATTCGAAAACGCGTGCGTCCGGTGTGACTGCCACTTGGCGTTTTAGTAGTAGTAGTAGTAGTAGTAGTAGTAGTAGTAGTAGTAGTAGTAGTAGTAGTAGTAGTAGTAGTAGTAGTAGTAGTAGTAGTAGTAGTAGTAGTAGTAGTAGTAGTAGTAGTAGTAGTAGTAGTAGTAGTAGTAGTAGTAGTAGTAGTAGTAGTAGTAGTAGTAGTAGTAGTAGTAGTAGTAGTAGTAGTAGTAGTAGTAGTAGTAGTAGTAGTAGTAGTAGTAGTAGTAGTAGTAGTAGTAGTAGTAGTAGTAGTAGTAGTAGTAGTAGTAGTAGTAGTAGTAGTAGTAGTAGTAGTAGTAGTAGTAGTAGTAGTAGTAGTAGTAGTAGTAGTAGTAGTAGTAGTAGTAGTAGTAGTAGTAGTAGTAGTAGTAGTAGTAGTAGTAGTAGTAGTAGTAGTAGTAGTAGTAGTAGTAGTAGTAGTAGTAGTAGTAGTAGTAGTAGTAGTAGTAGTAGTAGTAGTAGTAGTAGTAGTAGTAGTAGTAGTAGTAGTAGTAGTAGTAGTAGTAGTAGTAGTAGTAGTAGTAGTAGTAGTAGTAGTAGTAGTAGTAGTAGTAGTAGTAGTAGTAGTAGTAGTAGTAGTAGTAGTAGTAGTAGTAGTAGTAGTAGTAGTAGTAGTAGTAGTAGTAGTAGTAGTAGTAGTAGTAGTAGTAGTAGTAGTAGTAGTAGTAGTAGTAGTAGTAGTAGTAGTAGTAGTAGTAGTAGTAGTAGTAGTAGTAGTAGTAGTAGTAGTAGTAGTAGTAGTAGTAGTAGTAGTAGTAGTAGTAGTAGTAGTAGTAGTAGTAGTAGTAGTAGTAGTAGTAGTAGTAGTAGTAGTAGTAGTAGTAGTAGTAGTAGTAGTAGTAGTAGTAGTAGTAGTAGTAGTAGTAGTAGTAGTAGTAGTAGTAGTAGTAGTAGTAGTAGTAGTAGTAGTAGTAGTAGTAGTAGTAGTAGTAGTAGTAGTAGTAGTAGTAGTAGTAGTAGTAGTAGTAGTAGTAGTAGTAGTAGTAGTAGTAGTAGTAGTAGTAGTAGTAGTAGTAGTAGTAGTAGTAGTAGTAGTAGTAGTAGTAGTAGTAGTAGTAGTAGTAGTAGTAGTAGTAGTAGTAGTAGTAGTAGTAGTAGTAGTAGTAGTAGTAGTAGTAGTAGTAGTAGTAGTAGTAGTAGTAGTAGTAGTAGTAGTAGTAGTAGTAGAAAAGGTGGTCGCAGTAATATTAGCCAAAAATGTCGCAAAGATGTAATCAAATACAGGGTATTTATACTTACCTGGATCGTTGTTCACAGAATTCATTCTTTTCATGCCTCTATATAGAATTCCAATACGTATTTCTTGGATTTAGAGCGGTGGCCCAACCTTTACAACATGGCCCGACTATGACAACATTTTTTATCTTCACGAAAATACTTGTAACTCTATTATTTTCAATCAATCAGTTCAAGATTTCCCTTAAATATAGCTTATCTTACACCTTTCCAACTATGTATTTAGATTTCCTAAATTCTTTTTGAAACGGAAGATATGGACGAATGCCAAAAGGCGGCCCAACCACGACAACATTCCCCTATGTATTTTGGCTACGACTTGCAGGCTTCATCGACGTCTGCTTTCGAACTGTTATTTTATTTAATTTCAGGTTTCGTACACTATGATATATAATATGTTAATGAATGTTGTTACAAACAATTTGAGTAAGTAACTCAACAATTCTATGAAAAAAAGCATTTATCAAAATTTAAAAGTGCTCCTATTTTGCTCAAATTTTGTAAACCTATTCATTTTGAACTCTAAATGTTGACCCCTTTTTTAATTTGATGTTTGAGATACTTGTTTCTTATATACCTAAGGTGGGCCCAAAAATCGTTGTTTTTACAATATTCTATTTATAATTTTTGGACGACTGAACTGATATTCATAAATTGATACCAAATGAAAAGTATTATTATTATTTATATTTATTATCTGTTGGGAAAAGTATTATGATTAACTGTTCTATATCGTCAACTAGCAGTTGAATTATTTACCAAAGCCGTTTCGATTTCTATTTCGAATAAATAGTTAAGCTGGTATAACAAAGGTTCCTTTCAACACTAGATGGATTAAATCGGCTTTTAACATTCGCAATAGATGTTAAAAAAAATTTGTAAATAAAAATGCAGAGCATTGGTCGTGTAAACGCTTGTAACGGCTACATAAAAAATATTATTTATTTTCATTTATTTTCTAATGACATGTTCAGCAGCAATAATAACTTGTTTATGAATTTTTAAAAGTGTAGAAGAATGTATGCATCGTTTGAAACACAAATGGGATGCACACATTGGGAACGGAAAAAAGCGGCTACAATGAATGTAAAAAAGTATATTCATTAAAGGTTATTTATTATTTGATTGTGCGAGTTTACACATTATTCTATCTGAGATTTGCAATAAACGACACCTAAAAGCTAATCAATAATTATATCCATTTTTAATAAAAAGTAACGGATCTCTGGTCAATTCGCGTCATAATTTTTTTGAATTCAAAATTAAATGATTAAATCTATAAAGTACACGTGACAGCATTTTTGTATATACTATGTTAGTCTTTTCTTTTCACATAAAATTTCATATACATGAGATTTAAAATATGTTGATCATTTAATTATGCGTGCTTCTATCTTTTTATCACATCGGCTGGTTTCCCCATTAGTAAACAATGCTCTCAAACCAGTATACTTCAACCGCAGGAAGACGGTATAGCCCTCAATCATAACGGGCTATTCAAACCCGCCTCCCATAAGTCGCAGTCGATTCTCATTTCAAATTACCATTACAGACTTCCTACGCTAAGGATGGTAAGTGCATAGCGCAACTAGGCACATAAATCAAGAGCCGGCAGAATGCTCCACTTCAATTAAAAAATTTTCTTGTTAATTATTTCATAATTTTTATGATGAATTATTTAATGACTGCTTGATGAGTGAGACCAAACACACCTTCTAGCAGCATCGCATCAAACTATACGGCACCAATTTCAAACGATTGTAAGCCGGTAGGTGTACCGCAGACAAAAGCTTTTTGACATATATGTGCATGGCTTACTTGGTGTTGGCATTTTTATACAAAGAAGGATAATCTTGGAGTTCATTGAAGCCTGAGATTTTTTCTCGAATAAATGCCTAAACTACAATGTATTTGTAAATGAACGTTCTAGTCATCCGATAACTATAATTTAGCAAGTTTACAGTATGTCTTCGGTTAGTTTTAAGATAAAATGTGTTAGTAGCCTTATATTATTCTTTCCGAGCCTGAGAAGCGATGTCTGGAACTGGGTCATTTACGAAATATTCTCGTGTCGAACTAGGTTTTGATTACCAGTATGTATATGTATATACTTATGTACATATTGTATTGTATTGTATTATATACAATACACTTAATTGCGATCAACTAAGGCGTGATTCAACTATGAGTTCTCACTGAAAGTTATAATATTATTTACAAGCAGTTTTTGATAACGTATCATGAAAAAAAATAAAACAAAAACTATGAGGTATTCAGCCCTAAGAGTTGTACGAAAGGGTGACGACGACTATATCAGATCATTAGATCAACGACTTATGTGCGTTTCTGGCATATTTATGTGAATCTGTGGGTGCCATTGTTTAAGTGAATGTTTGAAAGAGAAGAACGAAATATTAAGATTCAATTCTTCATTGAATTGTATTGAATGGCATTGAAAATACGTGGACGGGGGTTCATAAGTACAACACCTGCAACCATTGAGACATACATTCCTATTCTGTATTTCGAACGGGTTTATGTTTCGTTCGAAACTAACATTTTATTCGAAAAAACAGCAGTTCGAACGAAAGATCTTCACGCAAAACCACTCGAACAAAATATTTGCCAAGTCGATCGAAATATTTCAACTCGTTCGAAATACAGAATATGGGTGGTAGAGATTTCTTTTATAAATCACGTGTATGCATCATAAAGGTTGAAATAGAAATGAATGATCAGCCCACGGACTATTGTATGGAATATGATTATGCGTAGCATGACATGTTTCAATAATCTTACTTTAACTCGCTTGTGACCTTTAAAAGGGTCATTGGTTACAAATAATATTAAAGCCAAAGCACGTTCATCGCAAATATGACGTGCCATTCCAAAGTCGTTCTCTTTTGACATGAATTGCAACAGGCACGTAAGTTAGCGGCGTCGATTCACTGTCTCTTGCTCCGAGAAGGTTTTACTAGTTTACTTTCACAGCTTACCGCTTGTTACATTGCAGAAAATATGGCACATACACAAAAATTTCTGTTTTATTTGTATGAGAGTCCTTATTCTCCTACCACAGGGGTGAGGGGTCTCAAACCACCATAAAATAAATTCATGCCTCCATCAACCCCCACATGCCAAATTTGGTTCCATTTACTTGATTAGTTCTCGACTTATGAGGAAATCTATATTTTGTTTGTATGGGATCCCCCCTCATAAAGAAGGCAAAGGTCCTAATTCACCATAGAAGAAATTCCTGCCTGGTTCTAGTGTTATGAGGAAATTTGTATTTCATTTGTATGGGAGCCCCTCCTCTTAGAAGGAGAAGGGGCCTCAGTATACCATCGAAAAAATCCTGCCTTCTAAAACTCCCCCACATGCCAAATTTGGTTCCATTTGCTTAATTAGTTCTCGAGTTTTGAGGAAATTTGTTTCATTTGTATAGGTGGGACTCCTTCTCACGCCCTCCATAAAATTGCTGGTCATTTTATCTATCCAACGACATATAAATTGTTCAGTTTCATTCAGTAGTTTGGTAGTTATCAGCATTTAAAATCTTTCATTCAAACGTTACACTTCTATTTTTGTTTTCACAAAGTGCTACCCAGTCCCAGTATAGCAAACAAAGACGTAGTCCTATGTCAAAATGTTAAAATTTCCATCTGCTACACTACCGACTTGTTACGTAGGACCACGGAGAGTTGATTTTTATGTAACTAGGAGCTTGCTTATTCAAATTATTTGTAACTAAACAAAAAATATGGCATCACCACAAAAACAATCAAAATGCATTCATAATGGGCATATTAACTATTAACGTTCAAAATCTTTTTTATTTTCGTGACGGTAACATGGAAATAAATGGAAGACAGTCACATCTGCAAAATCGTGCAACTACGAAAAACGCTGTTGAAGCCACGACAATTTTTCTTTAATATTGAATCGATTTTGGAAACAAATCGTCCAAATCGTCATAAAATCAATTGAATGTACATAACAGAATACTTTTACAAACAATTTGTTCACAAGTGACCTAAAATTTGTTCCAAAACTTAGAAAAACTGCCGAAGTTACTGATATGCGTTTATTTGTGCTTGAATAAGCAAGAATAAACGCATAACAGTCACAGGCACAGGAACAGCATACCTTGATCCTTGCGTTGTCGGTGACTCGGCAGTATTTTCAAGACCACGTGTCGTTGTTTTGATAATTCACGTGCTCGTTCAAAATGTCCTTTTTGACTCAAATCTCTTCCTGGCCTTTTCTCCTTTTTATTGTAATTTGTTATATTGAGTTTATAGTGAGGTTGCTTGATGGGGTTTGTTTGACTCCGAAGCTGGTCGCTTTCCTGTGTGTCCGGAACACTCCCAGAACGTGTCCGAGTATGACCAATGTGAACCTGGACACTATATGTGACAACAAATGAACTTTTTTAAACTAGTTTTGCAATTTCGAGTACCGACTTAGAGATGTCACATGTTGTATTTTAGTTAAATTCAGAAACTGGCCCCCATAGAGGAATCCGGAACATTCACGAATATGTTTTGATGTGGCTAATAGCATCTTGAACACTTTATACGACTACCAATAGTCTAGATTTGCAAATCCGTGTATTTATAGGTGTCACATGTTGGGTTTGTTGTGATTCAAGGTGCTTCTATGTTCAAGTCCCATATATTCCGGAACTTGTTCCCACTGTAACTTCGGAATCGTACATCCGATTCAAATTCGCCTCAATAGTGTTCTTCTAGGCCATAAAATCTTCCGTTTGGTAGTTGCTACAGGCGAATCGGTCCAGGCATTTCCCAAAAACAGATGCTTATTGATATATTTTAACTACTGTGACTGTTATGCGTTTATTTGTAATATGGGACTGACATAGTTTGATTTTTTTTCAACATCTTGGGAACAAACATAACTTTTTTGTTTGTAATATTGAAAGAACAGTTAATTTAAAGATGATTCCCAGGTTTATCTCAAAAGTGGTGAAAAGTCAGATGGGACTGTTATGCATTTATGGGCAGAACACGAGTCTAAAATTTCGAATGACACCCTGCGGTAAGACGTAGTCCTGCGTCAAAAAATAAATGATAGAGTATTTCATGATTCATTAAGTATGCATCCTATCGATAAATACTCTGCAGTGACATGTATTTTACCGTACCGAATAACTCTTTTGAGTACTGAATAAAATGTATGCAAAGTTATTAAGCAAAATTGATTTTCATGTGCTTGTTCCAAACAAATTAATATATTTCATCAACGGTAAGAGAGCAAAAGGCTGTATTCAACTAAGTTACTCATTTGAGGGGGTTAGAAGGAAAGGGGTGTAAGTGACAAAATTGAAAAAATCGAGATAATGATAGGAAACGATACTTTGAGCATGGTTTTATACATGCTAGAAAATTCATGTCAAAATTTTACCGTTTAATGACTTTTTTAGAAACATGAAAAAAAAGAGCAAAATAAAAGTTGGGTTTCGCTTGGAAGGAAAGGGGTGTGTAAGTGCAAATAACATTTTCAAAAATGTCTTATATCTCCCAAAAATTATAAAATGCTTTTCCAAGATTTCAATAGAAATTAATAAAGTGAAGTTAACAGAACCATAGTGCGCCATTAGTTTTGTATTTTAACCTGACGAATTTTCTAGCTGACTTCTAGCTTAACTTTGGATCCAATTTTCTCGAAATATACTTTTTGTCACTTACACCCCTTTCCTTCTGAGCGACTCATTTTACATGTGTTCTACAAATTTTTATTTTTTTGAACACATTAAAAAAAATTAGTGTTTGTATCACCTTAATAAATCGATATACGGCAACCCTAAGGATATTAAAAGATGGATTATATTTTATAATTGAACTTTTCTAAAGGCACAATACATTTAAAATTAATCAATTGTACGCAAAAAAAAAATTGTATTAATCAATTGTACGCAAAAAAAATCGGACTGACGAGTAAGAAGATCCGACACATTCCAGCTGGAAGTCGAGCCTACTTTTCCCTTCGCAAGACGCTTCGATCAAGAAGCATACGCCGGCAGACAGAGCTGACGATGTACAAAACGCTAATCAGAACGGTAGTCCTCTACGGACTTGAGACAGTAACTTTACTTGAGACATACGTGCACTTGTTACATTTGAATGAAAGGTGTTGCGACTACTTTTGGCAGAGTACAAACGGATAGCGGAGAGCGGCGTAGGCATATGAACCACGAATTACAGGCACTACTTGAAGAAAGTCCCATCGTACACCTCGCGAAAGTTGGGAGACTACGGTAGGCTGGCCACGTCGCAAGGATGCTGGATGACTGTGCAGTGAAATACGTTCTCTTCAAGAATCCCAGCGGCACCAGGAATAGAGGGACCCAACATGCTAGATGGCTCGACCAGGTTGAAGCCGACTTGCGTGTGACGAGATGCGCAACGAATTGGCCACGAGTAGCCTAAGGCCATGTACAATGGAGAGGAATAAATGAAACGCGCTGGTAAAGAAGAAGAAAAAATCAGAAGGGTTGTGTATAAGACACGACCGCATATTCAACGTAGGACTACGCAAAGTTAATGTAAAGATGCGTTTAGAATGGGCAATTTTGGCTACGCTGGGAATGCGATATGTTGCTAGTTTTTGCTCAATGTTGCTTCTGTCACCACCTGCACATTTGTGGTACGTCACCATAGTTACTTGGAAACATCAGCAACTGTTAGGAACAATTGCATGCCACTAGTTGCCAATCTAGACACACCTTACTAAAAACACTTATGAGAAAATTTATTGCTAATGGAAATCATAATACTCTTCATTGACAGTTATGATGGTTCTGAAAAGAACCATTTTGAAAGTTTAAAATTGACTGAAACGATTGGATTGGCTACTTTGTGCTGTAGAGAAAAAGCATAGTGTTAGCATTACAAAAGCATTACATTACATTACATATTGCAGAACTTCGCATCGTGTAAATTATAAGCAATCTGGCACATGCTAAACCGTTATTTAGAGCAGCGTGGGGTCGACATCATGATAATGCTGATAATTTAAGTTTTCTGTTTGACACTGTGAATTAAAGTAATGTATGGTATAATCATAAATGACATTCTTTTTCTTACATCTGATTTCCAGTGGCAACATTATCGAATTGATGTCGCTTGTCCAAATATTTCAACTGGATTGTTTAAAGGGTTCAAGGGAAGAAATCACATTGTCTCTGGTTAAGATAGTGGTGAATTAACACTACAGAGTAACAATTATTAAAAAAAATTGATTTGGCTAATCAGAAACTTACTAGCCGTTAAACTCAGGTACATGGTGTCATCTCCTTGCCGTTTGGTAAGGAAAAGTTCCGTGCACTAATGTCGATATGGAAATAACTTCATTACTGTCCATCCATGTTTCGCTGAGCGCAAGGATATCTGCCTGTCTGAGAACCGCATCGGTTGAAATAAAATGTGCGTGCGTTTAGACTCTGTACATTCAGGCTCAGCAGTACAGCAAAATGGCTTACGTTAGATATAAATTCTAGAAGTTCAGTACCTAAAGTAACCAATTTGTGGTTTTCCAGGCGCCTAAGTTCCGTCCGTAATTCCTGGATTATCGGTGATGCAGTTCCCTTGGCATGGTAAAACTTAAATATGCCTCTGTTACTCGTCAAGTACAATCCTTCAATCGATGTAACACACATTGCCTGACATTCCCACGTACACCAACTGCTGTTCCTGTCCCTTGCCATACTCGTACCCGATTTCAGAAAATGTGCCGCCTTGACTCTTGTGTACAGTAAGAGCATTCGCACCTACTAAAGGAAATTGTATACGTTTGCACTTAATGCTACTACTTAGCTTAATATTTGCAGATCGCTTTTCAATAGGTGTCCAATCGGGCTGAAGAACGTCATGCTTAGAGTACACAGCGGGCCTCGATTTGACCCGCAAGACCTTTCCAATGGAGTCGTTTTCAAATTTGAGCAATGATAATAAAGCACAGGTGGCGAGTATTTTTTTATAATATTCTTTCCGGCAAGTTGAAAACATGGAATGGTATATCCATAAACAAGCCGAAAATGTTTGATGACTGATCCCGTACCCTACATTTTTACATCTTTTCGGCTTCTATAGAACTCACCTGTTACGTTAGGCGATACGCTGGCCTCAACGTGCGCCGGAGTGGTCACCTCACGCAACACTTCAACGTTGGAGGGAGCAGCTATTTCGTGCGATGCACCATCTAACGATGTATTGCCCACTTCAGAATACATTGAATCACTACGATTTCCTTTTCTTCTCAAATGGTAGAATTTACAGTGCTCTGCCACTGTCAACGCTGGCCTCTTGCTGGTCCAGTTAATAATGCCTGCTCACGGACTCGCTTGCGGTATTTACGCATATATTTTGCTTGAAGCAATTGAGACATTGTAGAATCAGGTGCACAAAATCACTCACTTCTCACTTAAATTGATTGCATGTTATTAATAACAATTTCATATGGTAACTATGGCGACGATTGAACGAATACTGTAGGGAATTTGGAAAAATTGTTCAACTTTACGTGGAAATTCCAGAAGTTACATACAAAATACAATCTTCTAATAAAAACTATACAAAAGGCTGATATTTTGTGATTTGAATGGTATGCAAACCATAAAAAATATATTCAGAATTGGCTGAGCTATAAGCGTTCAAAATCTATCACTTTGTCGTGTCGCGGTCATTTTTGCTTCTCCAACGTGCCACCCTATTAAAGTAAGACGTAGTCCTACGTCAAAAGAATGGTATACTCTCTATCTCTTTTATTTATCAAACAATAAAACACTTTATCGAAAATAACACACTATACAATTGATTTTCCGAGGTTACTTCGGAATGCTGTTGATGAAAGTTTTTATTTTTTGCAGACAAAATATAGCACTTCTTAAAATTGTGTTCGCATAGTGACCTCAAATTGAATTTTTTTCGAGCAGTGTGATTTTTTCATAAATCCTTGGTTTTCAAGGAAAATGTGTATTTTTCGGGTGCTTTTCAATAGGTCCTAAGAGCATTTTGAGCTCACAACGCTGAAAAAATATCATTTTTGTCACGACCATTTTTGATTGGAATGAATGTTTGCTAATATGCTGGATACTTTGAAGCTTTGTGTCATTTTTTATTTAACATATATTTTTTTCGTCAAGAGTAACTTTTCAAACGGTCATTTAAAAAAGTATGATGTTTTGTGCCTAGGAGCACAAACGAGGGCATGACGTAGGACTACGAATGTAAGTTCATTTTGACAAAGCTTGACATTTTGCAAATATTTATCACGCAAATATTTAATTTACTGTATTTAATTTAGCGTTCACGCCGAGGACCCGAGCTCAAATCCCAACCCCGCAGAAGTCACGAATTACCCAAGCTGTTCGAATGACTATAATCTAACAAAAAATCAGAGGGGTTGTGTACAAGACACGACCGCATATATAGGTGACGCAGGACTACGTAAGTCTCTTTGTAGTGATAGTAGCATATATTCATGCTTGTAATCATTCGATTCTTCATGTATACATGCTATATGCAACATATATACATGCTACACGCGTTGTATGTAACATTTATCAACGTAGTAACATTGCATACGACCAATTCTCAAAAGATTGTGCATTTGAAAACAATTTAACAAAATCAAGAACACAAACTATTGCTTTCCTGCTACCTTACTGAAATTAAAGATTGTTTTTATTATCCATGGTTTCCCACGTTGAAGGGATTTTACCAATTCAATCCTATTTTATCAACAGCACATCTTTCCACTACACTTCTAGTGAAACGGCAAGCATGCGTATTCATACGGAGTCGTATTATAACCGAACACTACAGCTGTAGCACATTTTTCCAACACAGATATCTAGTTCGCCGAGGTTTAATCGTCTAGTAGTAAAGAATTTGCGATCTGTTGGGACAACGAGCTTGTCATTTTTTCTGGCACACTTCCCTAACACAGACATCAAATTGGACTAGGTTTAATCGCGTTCATAAGAAATCTGTTGGTACGAGAGGGCTTTGTTACTCTCTCTGGCGTACTTCCCAAGCAAGGACTTCAAAATGGTCTAGGTAGAACCGCGGTGTTAAGAAATCTTGTTGAAATAAGGAAACTGTCACTTGTTTTGGCTTACTTCCCAAGCAGAGCAGAGCAGAGCAGAGCAGAGCAGAGCAGAGCAGAGCAGAGCAGAGCAGAGCAGAGCAGAGCAGAGCAGAGCAGAGCAGAGCAGAGCAGAGCAGAGCAGAGCAGAGCAGAGCAGAGCAGAGCAGAGCAGAGCAGAGCAGAGCAGAGCAGAGCAGAGCAGAGCAGAGCAGAGCAGAGCAGAGCAGAGCAGAGCAGAGCAGAGCAGAGCAGAGCAGAGCAGAGCAGAGCAGAGCAGAGCAGAGCAGAGCAGAGCAGAGCAGAGCAGAGCAGAGCAGAGCAGAGCAGAGCAGAGCAGAGCAGAGCAGAGCAGAGCAGAGCAGAGCAGAGCAGAGCAGAGCAGAGCAGAGCAGAGCAGAGCAGAGCAGAGCAGAGCAGAGCAGAGCAGAGCAGAGCAGAGCAGAGCAGAGCAGAGCAGAGCAGAGCAGAGCAGAGCAGAGCAGAGCAGAGCAGAGCAGAGCAGAGCAGAGCAGAGCAGAGCAGAGCAGAGCAGAGCAGAGCAGAGCAGAGCAGAGCAGAGCAGAGCAGAGCAGAGCAGAGCAGAGCAGAGCAGAGCAGAGCAGAGCAGAGCAGAGCAGAGCAGAGCAGAGCAGAGCAGAGCAGAGCAGAGCAGAGCAGAGCAGAGCAGAGCAGAGCAGAGCAGAGCAGAGCAGAGCAGAGCAGAGCAGAGCAGAGCAGAGCAGAGCAGAGCAGAGCAGAGCAGAGCAGAGCAGAGCAGAGCAGAGCAGAGCAGAGCAGAGCAGAGCAGAGCAGAGCAGAGCAGAGCAGAGCAGAGCAGAGCAGAGCAGAGCAGAGCAGAGCAGAGCAGAGCAGAGCAGAGCAGAGCAGAGCAGAGCAGAGCAGAGCAGAGCAGAGCAGAGCAGAGCAGAGCAGAGCAGAGCAGAGCAGAGCAGAGCAGAGCAGAGCAGAGCAGAGCAGAGCAGAGCAGAGCAGAGCAGAGCAGAGCAGAGCAGAGCAGAGCAGAGCAGAGCAGAGCAGAGCAGAGCAGAGCAGAGCAGAGCAGAGCAGAGCAGAGCAGAGCAGAGCAGAGCAGAGCAGAGCAGAGCAGAGCAGAGCAGAGCAGAGCAGAGCAGAGCAGAGCAGAGCAGAGCAGAGCAGAGCAGAGCAGAGCAGAGCAGAGCAGAGCAGAGCAGAGCAGAGCAGAGCAGAGCAGAGCAGAGCAGAGCAGAGCAGAGCAGAGCAGAGCAGAGCAGAGCAGAGCAGAGCAGAGCAGAGCAGAGCAGAGCAGAGCAGAGCAGAGCAGAGCAGAGCAGAGCAGAGCAGAGCAGAGCAGAGCAGAGCAGAGCAGAGCAGAGCAGAGCAGAGCAGAGCAGAGCAGAGCAGAGCAGAGCAGAGCAGAGCAGAGCAGAGCAGAGCAGAGCAGAGCAGAGCAGAGCAGAGCAGAGCAGAGCAGAGCAGAGCAGAGCAGAGCAGAGCAGAGCAGAGCAGAGCAGAGCAGAGCAGAGCAGAGCAGAGCAGAGCAGAGCAGAGCAGAGCAGAGCAGAGCAGAGCAGAGCAGAGCAGAGCAGAGCAGAGCAGAGCAGAGCAGAGCAGAGCAGAGCAGAGCAGAGCAGAGCAGAGCAGAGCAGAGCAGAGCAGAGCAGAGCAGAGCAGAGCAGAGCAGAGCAGAGCAGAGCAGAGCAGAGCAGAGCAGAGAGAGAGAGAGAGAGAGAGAGAGTTCTTATAAGAATCTGTTGAATAAACGGTAATGGATCGATGCAGCACTTGTTTCGCGAAGCGGCTGCAGATGTATTGATGTTGGAAAACTTGTAATTAGTATGATTTCAATAACTATTATCACGAAGAAAGAATTTAACGTTTACCTTTCAGTTAGTATGTTTAAAATATTTATATAATATACGAAAATGAATATTTGTTTGATAATAATACTATAATAATTATTATAGTTTGATGCATTTAGTATTGAATTAATTTGTAACCCTCTATGAAATAATACTAATACTTATCCCTCGTTGCTTTGCTACTTTCGTTAACATGGCAACTTGTTGACTCGATGACCGGCAAACATGAACAAAAAATTATTATGCAATTCAATTGCAGTATATGGCATTCTTCTTAATCACTATTCTTCATTTGGCACACTAGCAATCACTTTCACTCACATTACAACACATCCAAAAACTCTACAACATACGCGGTAACAAAACCTAACTGTTTGCCATGCAGTGTTTCCAGAACCTCCCCTTTTGACAGCAGGTAAACATCATTAGTGTATGAACAAGTTACACACGAAAACTAGTTGTATAATTTGACAATCGGCATTAAATATATGGGTAAAAAAAGGCACTTCAGAACACTTGGAGCAAGTGGGACCTATTAAATATAATGTGTTTTAGAAGAAAACTTCCCATCTTAATACATTTTTTAGATGTACACCCAATTCTTTTTTTACACGGGGGATGCGTCCCGTGTAAAAAAAACCGTGCAAAAATAAACCGTGTTATTTCGAGAAACCGTGTAAAAAAATCCGTGTTATTTCAAGAAACCGTGCATAAAAAGTCGTGCAAAAAAAAATCCGCGTACTAGAATCCGTGTAAAAAAAGAATTGGGTGTACAACTGTTGTTGGTGAAATTTTAGAAAAACCGTGAAATTTTGAGCAACCGTGCAAAAAAGTCGTGCAAAAAAAAATCCGTGTAAAAAAAATCCGTGCAAAAAAGCATTGGGTGTACTACCGAATATTTTAAGTTCAATTACATAAAATTTGCTCACATGCTGATAATTATTTTCGCATGAAAATCAAAATTGAGCTACTTTTGAATGCAGTTTCACAAAAAGATTCATTATCCTGTTCACATCGATTTTACGAGGTTGCCCGTTAGAGGGTTAAGGAAACCAGATGAGATTGAAGAAATAGTGCAAAAACAGCATCATAAACATGCTTGCTGATGGAAAATATGAGCGTTTTTGCAGCGCTTGTCTTTTTCGAAACCATGAGCGGTCCCACATGCGCTTTATTTAAATTTGTGTACATTCTTTTGAGAACATCAACTCATTACAGCATTTTCAATCCTATACATCACTATACTTATATGCTTAAATCAAGTGCTATTCTGGGGTCAGTCGTACACCCACACACACACACACACACACACACACCCACACCCACACACCCACACACACACACACCCACACACCCACACACACACACCCACACACCCACACACACACACACCCACACATCCACACACACACACACACCCACACACACACACACCCACACACACACACACACCCACACACACACACACACACCCACACACACCCACACACCCACACACACCCACACACCCACACACCCACACACACCCACACACACCCACCCACCCCCTCCCACCCACCCACCACCACCCACCCACCCACACACACACACACACACACACACACACACACACACACACACACACATACACACACACACACACACATACACACACACACACATACACACACACACACACACACACACACACACACACACACACACACACACACACACACACACACACACACACACACACACACACACACACACACACACACACACACACACACACACACACACACACACACACACACACACACACACACACACACACACACACACACACACACACACACACACACACACACACACACACACACACACACACACACACACACACACACACACACACACACACACACACACACACACAGAGAGAAAATGCTCAGTTTTCGAAACTGAGTCGAATGGTATATGACATTCGGCCCAGGTGTAGGTTAGAGTATATGAAAATGTCCACGCAAGAGGAGGAGGGGGTATGGAAAATGGCCTCGTGGACAAGTTTTACCTTTGTTATACTATATAACAAAGGTTTAGAAATTGGTCGAAAAACACGAAATTGATCCAAGGCCCGGAGGGCCGAGTCACATATACCAATAGATAGGGTTCGACGAACTGAGCAATGCCTGTGTGTATGTGTGTGCGCTCTGAATTTTCTATCGTCTATTACTCGGAAATGGCTGAACCGATTCGACCGCTATTACTTTTGTTTGAATTGTTTCGTGGTCTGACTTTTCGTTTAAAAGTTATAAGCAAACATGTGAAACTACCTGACACAGTTTACTCCGGAACCACGCAACCAATTTTAATCATCTTAGTACCAAACAAAAGCTCATACTATTACTAAACATTTTGCTAAGTTTTATCGAAAACGGATAAGTACCGTCATCCGGGACGAAATTGTGCCAAAAAAGCATATGTTTTTGTTCTTTAGCTCAGTGTACACGCAATTTAGGAACTAAGTTGATTTCAAACCTATCAATGTATACTAAATTGTTCAATTAACAACTACCATAGAGATGGTTTAGTTACAATGAAACCTCATTTTACTGGAAGTGCATGAGCTTTGGCACAATCTCACCCCTTCTAGGGTGTGCCAAAAACATAAAGTTAAGCTAAAAACCTAAACAGTGAACATTAGCATGTTTATAAACAATACACATAAATATCAGTATAAAGTAGTTCATATGGGGCTGTCCATGAACTAAGTGGATTATTAGGGGCAGGAGGTCGGCCAAAAACAACGCATCATACAAAAAGTATGAACGAAAATAACCCGGGGAGTTCTGAAATAACTAAAAATGAATCCGTACTCAATGGACAGCATTTATATAGCCAGTACCGTTTCTAGGGTTAACAAGGGGGAGATATATTAAGGGGTGTATCCTAAGAGGGCAGGTATGCCTAAGAGGGCATAATAGGTAATAGGATCATTTAACAAAAGGAACCATTAACTTCGTTCGAGAACCCGCGGCCGCAGAACATGTGGCCTATGCCACCCCCCTCCCCCATCCATAAAACTGGCGGTTTATACACGGTATAATATATTCGTCTTATATTAGAGTGTTTATTCAAAGCATCTGAACATTCCAAAGCAAAAGCAAAAAATAGTTTAAATTATTTAGCAGATCTTTGATGCTATTTGCTCCAAAATGGATGATGCAATCTAATCTGTCAAAATATTGTGCTCAATAGTAAAGAATGTGAGTGTACTGGTGTATACTGACGTATTTCTGTTGTGTATGTGAAATTCACTAATTGGATCGATCATTATGGCTTGGCACAATCTCACCCCCGTGAAGCTCGAAAAGTACAAAGTTTCGAAAAATATTATTTTCGTAATCAAAACTTATCCAACGCATAATAACCTTTCAATACATTGTAAATGATTAGTTTATATACCTTTAAAATGGCAAGTTGATGCGATTTCTTGTTTGGATTGGTTTATGCGGGCCATTGTTTACAAGCGTTATTTCCGAGTATTTTTGATCGCGAACTTTGAAAACCTGTTTAGGCTAAATAGTGTGCTAATATTATCTGTGTTCCATTCTAAGTTATGAATAAATATGTTATGTTCATCATCATTTTTAATTTAGGTCACCAGTTTCTATAGATATACCTAATAAATTTTTACAAATTAACATTTTTGGTTTTTGGCACAATCTCACCCCCGTGGCACAATCTCACCCCGAATGGCGGTAGTTTAAAAGTTAGCCTTAAAAAACCTGTTTTGACTAGGTACAAATAAACGCCTGTTTCTCAGAAATGCTCAAACCAATTTATGCGCTATTAGTCTTATTTGAAGGATAATATAGCTGGATAGATCACTATTGATTTGTTCTTTGATTGGACGTTTAATTTGAAAGTTATGAGCAACCGTGTACAACATATCAAAATTAACAACAATTGATAGTGATTTTAAGTAAGATAATTTATCTAGTTTCAATTATTTTAGTATCAAATGAGAGGTTTTGACACGGCGAATATATCTGCAAAATTTCACAAGAATTGGTTTTACCAGTCAAAAGAAATTTATTCAAGAAAACATTATTGATATGAATCAGCGGGACCAAACCTCAAAAACGCGATAATTTACTCTAACGTAAAAATGTGTAATTTTTCAACGGGTACTTCTATAGAGCAGTTTACTAATAAAATATATATAGCGCATTTTATTTCACTATTAGGGTGACCGTGAATTCACTGTTAGTGTTACACAAATTTTTGTTTTTTTAAATGCGCCCGAAAAATATAGTTTCTTCACACAAATTGTAAAACACACTAAAATAAGCAACTTTGCTGCCTATAGTAACGATCTTTATCTTACTGATTGCGAAAATTAATGATTTGTTTAAAGAAACCACTTTAAAATCAATTCTAAAAATTTTGCACACGATTTTGTTATTGTTTTCAAATGTTCTACAAAGTTAAAGCTCATTTATCGCTAGGATGCATTCAAATGACAGCTAACACACCGTTAAGAAACAGTTGAATTAAGTTTAGAATACGTGTGGATTTCTTTATGAGCATTTCCAGCTCAAAACGCTAAAAAGCCATTTATGCTCGACTCTTTTAAATTGGAATTGGAACGTGAAAATAGTTTTTTTTCTAAACCTAAAATGCCCATAATTATCTAAGAATTAAAGAAAATAAAATGGCTTGACAAAACGAGTCTTTTCTTTTAAAAAGGCGGTACGACCATTAATCGAAGGTAGGACCAATCACCAATAAATTTATGATTTTTGCTTGCTGACCTACAAACAATCTGACAAAATTTAGTTCAAATCCGTGATGGTCAAGTACACGATTATCGGGTACTTTTCATGAATAGACCTTAATACATAGTTTTTAAATTTCACATTTGCAACAACTTGAGAACGGCTGGGCCCAAGAAACAGTTTATATGAGAATTTAGTTCAAAATGATGCGTAGAGAATTTGATTTTGTTAGTTTCACAAAAAATAAAAATTACGAAGATTTTTCAAAAATTATCAGAAAGAATGTCCATAAGTAGCTCTTTATCAGATTTTAGGGCATAATGTAAGCTGTCTTTAAAAAAATGAGGCAAATAGGAGAGGATATTTTGAGATATTGTTTAGTTTTTATTACGATTTTGCGAATTTTTTTTTTGAAAATACGTCTAATTTCCCACAACTTTCCCACAAATTATCTTGGCGAAAAATTTATGTTTGGGGAGAAATTAGCCAATTTCTAAAACAGTTTTCTTGTCTGAAACAAAAATTCTGTTCATGAAAATATATTCCCTGTGTTTAGATTGATAAGAAGAATGCAATATTTACATTTTTACAAACAGAACCCCGATTTTGAGCCCAAAAACTGCTTCCGAAATGAGACTCTCTGACGAAAAGTTACTGACTGCTAGTTTCCCGTTAATGGAAAATGAACCCTTGCGTGGTATCCAACATATCAGCAAAACTTCATACCAATCAAAAATAATATTTGAGCTGGAAATGCCCATATCAAATGACAAATAAAGTGGTATAACAAAGGTTCCTTTCACCACTAGGTGGATTAAATTTGGTTTTTTTCGTACAATAAATAGAAATTATAAACAGCAATATTGAATTGATTATACATATTAGCATTAACCATTGCACAGTGGTCCAGCAGCGAAAATTAAGTGGAAAGTTTTTTTGTGGCTCAAAATAGCTCCCCACAATGTTCAGCAAAGTTGTACAACTCTAAAAGACAATTAATGCGAAATCAACGACTAAGTTCCAGTTTGGCTTGTAAACACATAATCGATAATAACTTTTTATAAGAAAGATATAGAAGGATAATTTTTTCGACAAAGTTGTAGCTAAAGATTATATAAGTAACTTTGCTAAAGACATAGTAGGCGTATTTTTAGGCGTTTCTAACTTACAGAGTGTTTTACAACAAGACCTCTCAAAAATCACTTTTTCGCTGCTTTCTTCAAATGCATTGGTTTTATTGCATCATAATGTTTTACAAAGTTGGTTATCTTATCAAAAGACGTATTTTTGTAGAACATTGTATGTTGAAAACTCATACGTATAACGAGTTCTAACGTTTTTCCTGTGTTTTTTTAGTCTTTTTTGGAATAGAATATCTCAAAAAGGGGCAAACGAAAAAAATCAAACTTGGCCGTTTCTGAAAGCTTGAAGTTTTATCTCAAGCATATGTGAAAATAAAAACCTGGTTCTTTCTCTAACTCGAATAATTTCAGTTTAATTATTTTATGTTTGACCATTTTCTACTATGCAGTATTTTCTAATATCTTCTTGAAGATGATTAAAGTCAACATGTCAATACTAAAAAAGAAATTTGTCGTACCATGACACAATTTCTACTGATTGTCACGTAAAATAGTCTTCGAACTCAGGATAAGTTAAGAGATCTAGTTGGATATATGCACAGGAAATTAAACTTTTAATTGATATTTCCTATTCTAGCCTAAGGTAATCTTTTAAATTACTTTAGTGTCAGAAAGCTGAGAAGTCTTCAAAATTGATGTCTTATACGTATTCAGGAACAGGAACATGACTATGATCGTAGTAAAAAAGGAGGAACGCTTTCAAGCAAATCCTATTAGAGTCCTGGAGTTTTTTGTCAAAAGATTTGAGGGTACCGTTACTTTTTTTTAAATTAGTATCTAAAATGTTCGTGAAAGTAATTCGGTAGTTTAGGAGATTATTTCCCATTCAATTCCATATTAGCTATATCGCCAACCGTTAATAAAATGTTAGTACACGGCGCAGATATTATTAAGGCCACGGCACGACCCATAGGGTTATTAAGCGAAGAAGTACAAGAAACGCGAAATGAATGTTTTTGTAAGTTCAGAGAATTTCACGCCAGAAAATTTAACCGGAATGCCAATTTGGAGGATGCGTTCAAATGCCTCCTGCTGTCGTCCGATCCAGTCATTCCAATACAAAATCATTCGTATTGTACACGTACTCCGGAGCTTCCACCAATTATTAATATAATAAATTATTATATTGCTAACAATAATAAAATATTTCGAAAACAAAACATTTATTGAATCTCTCAAATAAATGACTACCATTTTTGTTTTCCAAATCAACGATATACTGATATAAGGTGGTTGAAGTTCGAAAGGGATCTAAAGGTTTTTTTTTCTCTTTTACCTCTTTGCCTGTTTTGATATACTTACCTGCGATTAAAAAATGACATAAAACTACAAATAAAAGTTAACAATATTACGCATGAAATAACCAATATGTTTTTGCTTTTTTATTGAAAATTATTTTTAAAACATTATTGATGGTAGATTGAGCATATTTGCAAAATAATGAAAATTGAAAGATAGATATTTATCAAAAACAGCTGGTGCTGATAGAAAACTGATGTCATATTTGGAGTTCGAAGACTATTTTACGTGACAGTCAGTAGAAATTGTGTCAAGGTACGACAAATTTCTTTTTTACTATTGACATGTTGACTTTAATCGTCTTCAAGAAGATATTGGAAAATACTGCATAGTAGAAAATGGTCAAACATGAAATAATCAAACTGAAATTACTCGAGTTAGAGAAAAACCCAGTTTTTTATTTTCACATATGCTTGAGATAAAACTTCAAGCTTTCAGAAACGGCCAAGTTTGATTTTTTTCGTTTGCCCCTTTTTGAGATATTCTATTCCAAAAAAGACTAAAAAACACAGGAAAAACGTTAGAACTCGTTATACGTATGAGTTTTCAACATACAATGTTCTACAAAAATATGTCTTTTGATAAGATAACCAACTTTGTAAAACATTATGATGCAATAAAATCACTGCATTTGAAGAAATCAGCGAAAAAGTGATTTTTGAGAGGTCTTGTTGTAAAACACTCTGTAAGTTAGAAACGCCTAAAAATACGCCTACTATGTCTTTAGCAAAGTTACTTATATAATCTTTAGCTACAACTTTGTCGAAAAAATTATCCTTCTATCTCTTTCTTATAAAAAGTTATTATCGATTATGTGTTTACAAGCCAAACTGGAACTTAGTCGTTAATTTCACATTAATTGTCTTTTAGAGTTGAACAAGTTTGCTGAACATTGTGGGGAGCAATTATAAATCGCTTAGCCGCAAAAGTAAGTTTCCACTTAACTTTCGTTTCTGGACCACTGTGCATTGATCAATGATTGTTTTCAGCTCAAATAAAGTTTCATCTTCTGAAGCATATGTTGATCTAAACACGTGAACAGCATTACGAGAGCACATATCTGGCATAAATCTTGTTGAAAAGATTAAGCCTGCGTTAGTTCACATAGATGTTGATTGCCTTGTCAGACATTTGATGTAAGGCAACAATAAAGATATAATTTTTTACAACGCTTGCTTCCTTTGCGAAATGATAAAGGTAATAATTTGCGCTAGACAAGATTCCAAAAATTATAGTCCCTGCATATGGATTTTAATACACTGTGGAAAATTGACGAAAAATCCATGGAAAAACTTAATTTTCCGCAACAACTAAAATCCGTATGAATTGTTTTGGGGCCTTTAGACTGGAGCTACCTTTTACGTAAGCCTTTTCAATGAATACTGCATAAATCCAGTTGAAAACTAAATTTAGCACATTGCATTTCTGTTTTGTTAAATTTTACTAAAGAAAAAAAATGTCCACAAGGACAAACAGGGAAGTACCGGAGTACCGTTTCGCGGAATACCATTTCGCGTAAAACATCTTCACGGAAAGTACCAAAACGCCGAAAACCCTTTCGCAGAAAGGACTATTCCACGGAAAACCGTTTGGCGGAAAGAACCATTTCGCGGAATATATTGTTTCGCGGAAAACCATGTTAGTAGCAAACGTTTCCTAGATGATTCAGGGCGAGCCGGCCGCAGGCAACGGCGAGTGTTCGCGGGTGACCCGCCGTCGGAAGCGCCGGCCACTGCGGGGGCAGCCCCCCGCAGAGATCACATCTGTCTAGGTCTATTCGTTCTCCTAGGTCTACTGACCTCTAGTTAGTTTTCCGTAGTCCTCGCATCGATTTAACTTTCGTTGAATACAAAGCGGCAAAGCCGCTTTTTGCGGCTTCCAAACTAAATGAGCGGTGGTTCTCCGCCAAATAATGCTTTCGGCGAAATTTTTTTCCGCGAAATGGTACTTTCCGCGAAAATGTTTTCCGCGAAATGGTTTTCCGCGAGACAGTATATTCCGCGTTATGGTCATCCGTGAACTGGTTGTCCGCGAAATGGTATTCGGCGAAATGTTATATAATCTTTCTGTACACATGGTATTTGGATGGCCCCTTTATATTATATTTTATTTTTTCAGTTTATTGCCACCATCCCATCATAGCAGGGATTAAATTAAATTCTTATACCGGACAGTTGCAACTATAATTTGATACGGGCACTTAGTTATGTCAGGATTTTCGATAACATGCTGAAAAACCCTAAACCCAGATTGAATTTTAAATGCAAAAGAAAGAACAGCAGTGAACAAAAAGTAAGCGCGAACATTACCAAAAATAATATTTTCAAAGCCTTTTAAGACTGCCCAGAAAAGTTAATATTTCGGAAAAGTTAATCCCCAATCCCCAATCGATCAACATTTTCGGGGGTCTACTGTATACACATTCATAACACTATAATACTACAATGCCCGCTGCTTAGATATTGAAAATATGTTGCATGGCATGATTGATGATCCATATCCGGGATGAAAGTAAAAAAATTGTGGAGTCTACAAAGTACAGTGTACCTACGTTCGTTTCAACGATTCCCCATGCAAACTAACGGGATTAGTTTTTAATTTGAACAACTGGAAACCCTAACTATGCTGAAACTTGTATGAACTGGCCACCCCGCTCTTGTTATTGTTTTGGTGATTTGATTCAGTTGGCAGTTTAAATCAGCGAATATTAAATTCTCCGATCGGATTTCTACCATAATCGTTGAGAAAACGGAATGTGAAACAGATTTAACACGCCAGATCAGTACAAATAAATCGTGCTTCTGTGCATTGTCTGTATAAGCAAATGATGTCATGTTGAGAATGACATTTGAACCATTTTTAATTTACACGTCGTGCGTCGTGCGGGGTTCATATTAAAAATGGTTTACGAATGCCCGGCAATCGAAACGTTTTATAGAGCCAAATGCTCTTCAATCACAAAAACTGTTAAACCTTTCGAAATCCGACTTGAGCACATACACCGGTTTGATAACAGGACATTGTCCTTGTAAGTACCACCTGAAACTCATCGGTAAACTTAATGAAGCTAACTGTCGCTTTTGTAATCATGAGATTGAAAGTTCCGAACATTTGTTGTGCGACTGTGTTTATTTTCTATGGAGTAGGGAAAAGCCCTCGGGAGTGATACTCTATGTCGTTGTATCTTCTCCCGTGGGCACAAAACCTCTCATCTTTTAACTGTACACACAACTGTGTTGCACTATATCATAAACGACGTAGATCAAGATATCAAGATAAGGGGCTGACTCAGCCCTGCGATATTTTATTATAACCGAACACTACAGCTGTAGCACATTTTACCAACACAGATATCAAATTCGTCGAGGTTTGATCGTCTCGCAGTAAAGAATTTGCGATCTGTTGGGACAATGAATTTGTGTCATTTTTTCTGGCACACTTCCCTAACACAGACATCAAATTGGACTAGGTTTAATCGCGTTCGTAAGAAATCTGTTGGCACGAGGGCGCTTTGTCACTCCTTCTGGCGTACTTCCCCATCAAGGACATCAAAATGCTCTAGGTTTAACCGCGGTGTTAAGAAATCTTGTTGAAATGAGGGAACTTTGTCACTTGTTTTGGCTTACTTCCCAAGCACAGATATCAAATTGGTATAGGTTTAGATCATCGCAAATAATCTTCCAACCAATCACGAAGCGAGAATTCTGGTAAAACATAGGTTCATTATTTTCAATATTTTCAATAGTTCAACATCAAGAATCCATACTTTTCTTCATTTGGGTCAATTCTTAGAAGATTTTCCGATCGATTGGTGTAAGAATATTGAAAATCGATCGGATAACCGCTGAGGTATTAGCGCTCAAAACTTTTTATTTTTCGTGACGCTCGCATATTTCGATTTTTTGGAATGACACCCTATCTCAAAACTTGCCGTAAGACGTAGTTCTACGTCAAAAACATTTATGTTGTATAGTAGCTTATCAAGCGCTTGTTCCATTGGTACAGCTGTACATTAGTTAAATAAGCTACTTTAACACAAAAATGTTTCTTGTGATACCATAAGGGATTTTGCGGCTGCCTTGCGGGATTGGGATAGGCAATTGCAGCAAAATATGTTGGAATAATAGCATAAACCGATAACATCAGATGACTCTGGAACAAGTAGGTCGACTGCTGTTTCCCTGAGTGGGCCAGGCTAAAATACTTAGCAGGTTGCTCCGCATTTCATTGCAGCATGAAGGATTTCGACACTTCACAACTTAACTTATCAATTTAAAATCTCTTGTAATAAGTAACATGAGTTGCTATTAAAAAATATGAATTTTTCATAATTTTTTCGTGTATGAAAATCTTACGTAAGAAATAATTAAAGCCCCCTTCCCCCAAATAAGATTTTGTAAGATTTTGCGGAACCCCCCCTCCCCCCATTATGCCTTACGTAATTAGTGTACGGCCCCTTAGCAGGGTGAGTGGGTTACTAGGGGGAGCAGCTTAGCAGGGGGGGTTACTTAGCAGAGAGGGTAGCTCAGCAGGGGAGGTACTACCTAAGGTTAGCAGGGGGTAGCTTGGCGGAGGGGGGGGGGGGCGGCTTTGCAAGGGGGTAGCTTAGCAAGGGGGTAGCTTATCAGGGGGAGGGGGTGGATTAGCGGGGGGTAGCTCAGCAGAGGGGGTAGCTTAGAAGGGAAGGTTGCTTAGCAGGAGGGGAGGTGACTTAACAGGGTGGTCGTCTTACCCGGGGGGGGGGGGGGGTAGCTTCGCAGAGAGGGAAGCTTAGCAGGGGAGTAGCTTAGCAGGAGGGTAGCTTAGCAGGGGGGCTAGCTTAGCAGGGGGCGTAGCCGTGCAGGGAGGTGGCTCAGCAGGGGGGGTAACTTAGCAGGGCGATGGTTCTACAATTGATGAAGGGACGGTAAGGGAAAGTAATGAAGAAGGATTTTTTACCAGCGCACAGAGGAGTAACTAGGGCAAAAAGCTGGCCAAAATAAGAAAAACATGTTTTTCGGTCTTCTAATATAATATATATATTTTTGTATGCTTAAATAGATGCTGCCCAAAGTACTCTTAGTCAAAACACACGGAAACATACCTGTAAGTTTTGGCAGGTGTACAAACATTGACAATATTTGAAACATTTTTTCAATCAGAAGTAAACAAAAAGATTAACAAAGGATATTTATCAAAACATAGGTTCATCATAAGTAATTCTAACTGGTTTGTAGGAAGAAAATTTAAAATTTTGAAAATATGACTTGTTTTAAATAGTTTTGTCAAACAACTATTTTTTTGCAATTTTGTGCTTTTTCAACGGTAAAAAAGTTATCTAATCTTGCAGAATCTGGTCATACATTCTATGAAGGAATGAATCTTTGTGGTATTCTGAACAAATCGGTACCTAAAGCTCATCCGGAAACGTCCGGACTGGCATTTGCGACCCTTTTGAAAATTGTATGTTTCACATTGTTTTGAAGGAAATATCGACCATTCGCATCTAGTTGCGTATCTTCTGTGCAAGAGAATTCACCTTCAATACAATGGGCACACTAGCAATACTACATGTCTAGGGATTATGAGGTCTGTTCTCCAAATATGTCACTATTTGAATCTACATTCCCATTCAACAAAATTCGCTGACAAGAATAGTAGGAAAAATGTTAGTTGGGTGACGGTAAAGTATGTAATAGTATGTGTGGCGCGATTGTTATTTGATAAATTGCATAACAATAGTTATATATCACAGAGAAGACATCTGCGTTGATTTAGTGTCGAAGAATCAGTCTACTCCAGTATCAACAATTTGGTATTAACCAATGTCATTTTTTTAATGAATCAGAGACAAACAAGATACTCATTGATTTACTCATGCATTTGTAGGTTTTGGAGAAGGCTAAATAGTGAATAGTGAATAGAAGAAAAGCATAATTTGCACTATTAAGTGAATTGAAATGACTTGTAATGGCGCCAGTTAGTTACAAAATTAACTATTTTTACGTTTCATTTCATATTCGAGCGAAATATTACTTAATACGTAAGAAAATAATTTTGGCCATCTTTTGCCCTAGTTACTCCTCTGTGCAGCGCCTCTGTGGTTCATAGGTACACGGGTACCAACAAGCCACATGCCCTGGCGGGTGTTGTTGGTTCAAATCCGGTTATAATCTCAGATTATAGCTTGGTTCGACCCAAGGTTAGTTAAGAGGGGTTTTCTGATGTTCAAATTTGTTTTTCACCCCCGCTGGGTTACCCTTGACGATCATCGAAATTTTCAAAGCGAAAACTGTTGAATGTATAAACAACGTCGATGGTTGCTAACCAATCGACCCGTGCACTTCTGTTCTACAAACTGTAAAAACTAGATCACCTATTCTAACTCACCTGGGCTCGACCCATGCACCTTCCAGCATTGGACAAAAGGTAGGAGTCACAAAGACAACTTGTTAAGCGTTGCTACCTATTACACCCCCCCCCTCCCCCTTAAAAAACATTTCTTTCGATCATTGCTTTCGAAATACTTTTATTGAACCATGGATTACCGTTCTGATTCAAACTTAGAACAGTCTCAAACTTCAAACACTTCAGAATAAAATGCTCGTTAGTATCGCTAATATGATAAAATATTATGCTTATTGTACACCACCGTGTTCGTTAAAATGTTCTCTATCCGTTGAGGTACGACATTGAACTGTAAGACTCCTTGTAAGAAATCAGCAGGCGCTGGAAAAAAGTGAGAACTCAGATTTTAACTTCGTTCGCATACTATTAGCGTTTCGTGCAAAAGTAGCTGTTTTTTCGTTTGCATTATTTTACCAATTTTAGCACATTTACCTTCCCATTTCGCGATTATTAGGTAAGTGCAAGATATATACACTAAAGCATAGTTAAAATACAATGTTTCATTCATTACTTCAAAGATATTAGATAAATAAAAAGTGTTCGAAGTTTGAATCACGTTTTGAGGTGTGATTCAAACTTCGAACACCCGCGAATAATATCCGGTTTTCCGGATGTTCCTTCGGGAAAATGAATTTTCTGCATTGTAAAGCTGTACAAAGTTAACTTGCTTTAGATGTGGTACATATAGTTTGAAAATATTAGCAATTGACTACAGAAGTACGGATTGAAACTAATTATTGTGTGAAAAAATTAAATCATACTGTTAGGTGGATTTAAACAGACAGTGTTTAGAAAAAGGATGAAATTTCACTTATTTAAGTTGAATGACACTGAAAACATTAATACTTTTCAAAGTAATACAAGTGTTCGATGTCTGAGACTGAAATATTCGAGCTTTGAATGTCGACCATGAAAGTGTTCGAAGTATGAATCAAAACCGAACATCAGTTTTTTAGTGAGTTTCACTGTAAATTAACATTTTATCCTCATTTTTAAAATATCAATAATCAAAAATAATTAAATTGTCATGCTATTAAACCGTTTATGGGAGTAGAATAAAGATGTTTTCGAACATTTTTCTTTGAACAAAGTTTCAGCATAGCTCAAGTGTTCGAAGTTTGAATCAGAACGGTACCGTCATCCGGGGCGAAGTTGTGCCAAAAAAGCATATATTTTTGTTCTTTAGCTCAGTATGCACACAATTTAGGAACTAAGTTGATTTCAAACCTGTCAATATATACTAAATTGATCAATTAACAACTACCGTAGAGATGGTTTAGTTACAATGAAATCTAATTTTACTGGAAGTGCATGAACTTTGGCACAATCTCACCCCTTCTAGGGGGTGACATTGTGCCAAAAACATAAAGTTAGGCTAAAAACCTAAACAGTAAACATTAGCATGTTTATAAACGATACACATAAATATCAGTATAAAGTAGTTCACATCGGACCGTCCATGAACTAAGTGGACTATTAGGGGCAGGGGATCGGCCAAAAACAGCGCACCATATAAAAAGTATGAACGAAAATAACCCGGAGAAGTCTGAAATAACTAAAAATGAGTTCGTAGTCAATGGACAGCCTTTATATAGCCAGTACCGTTTCTAGGGTTAACAAGGGGGAGATATATGAAGGGGTGCATCCTAAGGGGGCATACCTATTTGATCATTTAACAAAAGTAACCATTACTTCGTTCGAGAACCCACGGCCGCAGAACATGTGGCCTATCCCACCCCCCGCACCCTCCTTAAAACTGGCAATTCATACACGGTATAATATATTCGTCTTATATTAGAGTGTTTATTCAAAGTATCTGAAATTTCCAGAGAAAAAGTAATAATTAGTTTAAATTATTTGGCAGACTTACCCAAGTAATATTGAAGGTTTTATTATACCCTTATGATGGTTTTCCTGGCCAAAATTGGTCATAAATGAGTGTGAGTGTGTTGGTGTATACTGATGTATTTTTGTTGTGTATGAAATCCAGAAATTGATCGATCATTATGGCTTGGCACAATCTCACCCCCGTGAAGCTCGAAAAGTACAAAGTTTCGAAAAATATTATTTTCGTAATCAAAACTTATCCAACGCATAATAACCTTTCAATACATTGTAAATGATTAGTTTATATACCCTCAAGATAGCAAGTTGATGCGATTTCTTACTTGGGTTGGTTTATGCGGAACATTTTTTACAAGCGTTATTTCCGCGTATGTTTGATCACGAACTTTGAAACCCTGTTTAGGTTAAATAGTTTGCTAATATTATCTGTGTTCCATTCTAAGTTGTGACTAAATATGTTATGTTCATCATCATTCTGAATTTAGGGCACCACTTTCTATAGATATAATAAATTTTTTCAAATAACCGTTTTTGGTTTTTGGCACAATCTCACCCCGTGGTACAATCTCATTCCGGATGGCGGTACTATTTTTCGGTTTACACGGGCGATTTGGAACGAATTGTTGATACAGCTCAATTAAATATGCATTTAAAACATCTAAAGCAACTTCAGGAGCGGAATACTCAAAGGAATTATCAGTGGACGGATTCATGGGAATAATATAACGGTAGGAAAGCGATAGTAAAGGAAAGATATTGTAGATGGGTTCAGCGGCTGTATCCCCAGTAAATTTAACGTAGACAACACCATTCTTGATAAATACGTTTAAGAGTCTTCCTGACCGCTTAAGCTTCATTGTGGTACCTTTAATTTGACGAGCCAGTGCGGTGAGATTCTCATTTTTGTAGATTCGTGAATCAATATCGAATCCTGCGAATCAGCGACAATTTCATTGTAGAGAGATATCGACCATAAAAGTCATCGCGAGCGACTCGAAAAACAAATTGGAGCAATATGGGCGGGCTCGCACCAGACGCAATAAGAAAACGAGTCAGTCGTTTAGCATGTATCAATGGAGCACACAAGCAAATTTGCAAATGAATGAATTCAGGTCCTCCGCAGGAAGAAAAGGCACACCAGTCAGCAGCAGATCGTTTAACTTCTCGGTTTTGTTCACGGTTTCTTTGGTGAAACTTATTTTATCACTGGTTTTACGTAGTGAATTGGCAATATTGTTAATTTCTTCTGTACATTCTGTTTTGAACTCTTTCATTTCATCACGAATTGTTGATATATCGTTTTGTACATCAGATTTGCATGCTTCAAATTTGGGCTCGATCCTAGCATTTCCATCGTTGAATATAGATTTGATAGGATTCATCAGTTCATCATACGATTCCACACCCTCATTAATTTTATCCAGCAGTCCCTGGAGCGTTTCGTTGTAGTTCCATGTTTTTCGATTGGAGCTAACGATGATTTGCCCTTCACCATACTTACGATTGTTTGTTCACAACCGGATTATGAGTGACTTAGCGTGAGTGACGAATGAACTTGTTGACGAACTAGTATGCTAAAGTTCAAATCGACCAGACAAGATGGACAATAGGCACTACGAGATGAGAATCAATACAAGAAATTGAATGCTTGCTTTCACTTAAAGCAAGCACCGGCTTCAGGAAACTTCATGCATAGCTTGCTTATACCGAAATTAGAGAAACGATCTGTACGAAGTGAACTAATTTTTTGATTGAATATACAACAACGCTCTCGCTCACTTACTATTCGTACAGAGAACAGAAACTAGACAAATTATCTCAGTTAAATTATAAATAATTGTTAATTTTGATGTGTTGTACACGATTGCTCAAAACTTTCAAATTAAACTTCTAAACTTCTAATAAGAAAAACCCAATTTAATCTACCTATTGGCGAAAGGAACCTTTGTTATACCACTTCGTTTTAATTTGAGTTAGAATTCGACACGCCATCAGAACATAATTCAACTTTTTGATAACACTATGGTAGTTATCATCAATTCATCAACAAATAGTAATATTTCAAAGCAATAAAAAAATGTCTTCCTTTTATTTGTAACTAGATGACCCGACAAACTTCGTATTGCCACAAATTAACCTGTGTTGTACATAAATCATGAATCTCGGATGATCTTTGTCACAATCTCGAGTTTTGCAAGCCCCCCAGTGGGCGGCGCTTCCGACGGCGGGTCACCGGCAACACTCGCGACCGTCTCGTCCTGAATGATCTAGTGTTACTATAGATAGTTTTTGTGGTCTTGTATTGACTAATGTTTTATGGAAGAGTCTCGAATTTCTCGAGTTCGATTAGTTTTTGAGTTTCGCAAAAATTTCTGTTTTATTTGTATGTATTTATTTGTATTGTATTGTATTTGTTGTCTCGAATTAAGTGGAAATTTGTATTTCATTTGTGTAGAAGCACCCCCTCTTGTAGTTGGGAGGGGTCCTAATTCACCATAGAAAATATTTTTGCCTCCAGAAACCTCCACATGCCAAATTTGGTTCTATTTGCTTGATTAGTTCTTGAATTTCATTTGTATAGGAGCCCCCCCTCCTAAAGTGGGTAGGGGTCCCAATTCATCATAGAAAAAAAATTTGTCTCCAAAAACACCCACGTGCCGAATTTGGTTCCATTTGCTTGATTAGTTCTCGAGTTATGAGGAAATTTGTATTTCGTTTGTATAGGAGCCCCCCCTCCTAAAGTTGGGAGGGGTCCTAATTCACCATAGAAAATATTCTTGCCCTCGAAAACTTTCACATGCCAAATTTGGTTTCATTTGCTTGATTAGCTCTCGAGTTATGAGGAAATTTGTATTTCATTTGTATAGGAGCCCCCCCTCCTAAAGTGAGGAGGGGTCCCAGTTCATCATAGAAAAAAATTTTGTCTCCAGAAACACCCACGTGTCAAATTTGGTTTCATTTGCTTGATTAGTTCTCGAGTTATGAGGAAATTTGTATTTCGTTTGTATAGGAGCCCCCCCTCTTAAAGTGGGGAGGGGTTCTAATTCACCATAGAAAATATTCATGCCCTAGAAAACTTTCACATGCCAAATTTGGTTCCATTTGCTTGATTAATTCTCGAGTTATGAGGAAATTTGCATTTCATTTGTATAGGAGCCCCCTTCCTAAAGTGGGGAGGGGTCCCAATTCATCATAGAAAAAATGTTTGTCTCCAAAAACACCCACGTGCCAAATTTTGTTCCATTTGCTTGTTTAGTTCTCGAGTTATGAGGAAATTTGAATTTCGTTTGTATAGGAGCCCCTCCTCTTAAAGTGGGGAGGGGTCCTTATTTACCATAGAAAATATTCTTGCCCTCGAAAACCTTCACATGCCAAATTTTGTTCCATTTGCTTGATTAGTTCTTCAGTTATGAGGAAATTTGTATTTCATGTGTATAGGATCTCCCCCTCCTAAAACGGGGGGGGGTCCCAATTCATCATAGAAAAAAAAATTGTCTCCAAAAACACCCACATGCCAAATTTGGTTCCATTTGCTTAATTACTTCTCGAGTTATGAGGAAAATTGTGTTTCTTTGGTACAAGAGCCCCCCCTCTTAAAGTGGGGAGGGGTCCTAATTTACTAAAGAAAATATTCTTGCCCTCGAAAACCTTCACATGCCAAATTTGGTTCCATTTGCTTGATTAGTTCTCGAGTTATGAGGAAATTTGTATGGAAGCCCACCCTTTTAAAGAGGAGAGGAGTTATAATTCCCCTTATAAAGAGGGGAGGGGTCTCAATTTACCATAGAATAAATTCTTGTCATCGAAAACACCCACATGTCAAATTTTGTTCTATTTGCTTGATTAGTTGTCGAGTTATGCAGAAATTTGTGTTTCATTTGTATGAGAGCCCCCCCCTCTTAGTGGGGGGAGGGGTTTCTAACCATCACTAGAACCTTTGCTGGCCCCAAAAAAACTCTACATGCATATTTTCATGCCGATTGGTTCAGTAGTTTTCGATTCTATAAGGAACATACGGACAGACAGACAGACAGAAATCCTTCTTTATAGGTATAGATTTGCTATTTTGAGTTAATAGCGGGGTCGCATTCTGGGGTTTGGTTTAAGTTAGAAACTGGCCGTTTTCCTGAATGTATTAGGAACGTTCCTAGAACGTGTCCGACTGTAGCCAATGTAATCCTGGACACTTTATATGACGACAAATGAACTACTTTGGCAATTTTGAGTACTTAAAGATGTTGTATTTTAGTTCAATTCAGAAACTGATCTCCGATTCGGAACATCCTCGGACGAAGCCTTTTATCTCCAGAAATGTTGAGCCCAAAGTATTTTTCAGTACGTGGTCTCGTTGAGAATTTACAGTACTACTGCGGGATCACGGATGAAGAGAAGTGCAGTGCTGTACAATAGCTTAAACGCGCTTTCCTTGAAACCATATGTTTCCAGCGACGGTGCGCGTATCTCAATATCTAGAGGATCGATTTGGCTGATTTTTTTTGACGTCTAAAAATTAATTATCTAAATTGTGACGTAGCCACTTTTCGATATCTCAATTTTTCAATTTTCCCTGTATTTTTAAAAAAATCGTTACACTTTGCAATACAACCAGTAAGAGATAGTTAGGTACTATGTACAGCAAAGTTGCTTATTTTACTGTGTTCTACAACTTTTGTGGCGACACTGTACATTTTTAAACGCATTTGAAAAAACAAAAATTTGTATCATCCTAATAGGTAGATTTACGGTCACCCTTATAGTGTAAAAAGCTGTGCCGTATTTTTTTAATAAACTTTTCCAAAGCACATGATCGCGTTTTTTCTATTTGGTTCATATCAGTAAAGTTTCCCTAAAAAAATTCATCAATGTTTTATCGAATAACTTTTGACTGGTAAGGCCAATTCTAATAAAATTTAGCAGATAATATTATGTTCACAGCGTTAAGGCCTCTCGTTTGATACTAAGATAATTGAAATCTGCTTAACCGTTATGTGTTCGACAGGGTACCCGGGTACCTTCTTAGATTTCAAAGTAAGAAATTCTAAAGTTTTCTTTGACCCACGATACTGAAACTCCGTGACATCTTATAACTAGCTGAATTACAACTTTTTATAAAATAATTTTTCATGTAGCACTTAAGGGAGAGGAAAGGGGGGGGGGCTTCGAAATTTTTTACCTTTTAAGTGCTAGACAAGGGTACCCGGGTACCCGCAAATTAAAACGCTTGTAACTTTGTTAATATTTGACCGATTTGGACCACCTTACCACCTAAAGATTCAACAACTCATTCACTTCCAGTGGGGTTACAATAGAACCGGAAGTGGTTCATCTGGTTGCCAGAAATCCGGTATTCCGAGGATGTGTTCCGGAATTAAAGCACTTTTTATGATTTTTCATAGTTTTAAAACAGTACAATGATTTATTCTCGGAATAGCCATTTTGGAACAAATTCATTTTCCTTCAGTTTCAATATAATACATTGATATGTTCCGCAAAGTTTTAGAGCAAATTATTACAAGAAATTTTGCTAAAAACAATAACCTTCTACTTCTTCAACGAAGATAGAAATAAAGATTCTTACATCTGAATCGGTAAAAGTAGTTTTTCTATATTAGTTCTTTTTGTAGTAGTTGTATGGCTTTTTCATGTTTTATAAAGTTGTACAAATAGTAAAAATACACAACTTTTCCAGATGTAGTACATTTTAATCTTTGCTTGTTTAGGAACTGTAGAACTTTTAATATAAAAAATACCCTAATATTGACCTCAAATTACTCAGCTATACGCAGACGGCTATAAATTATATTAATTCAATCAGGAACTAGATAAAAAATGCTACAAAATCCAGTAAGTATCATTTATATCCATTTGCACAACAGTCGAGTAATCCGGGGCTGAAATTGGGGTATTTTTTATATTAAAAGTTCTACAGTTCCTAAACAAGCAAAGATAGAGGTATGCTATTTTCGGCAAAGTTGTGTATTTTTACTATTTGTACAGCTTTATAAAACATGAAAAAGCCATACAACTACTACAAAAAGAGCTAAAATGGAAAAACTGATTTAAATGATTCACAAATAAGGAATAGGATTTTTCTATCTTCGCTAAAGAGATAGAAGGTTACTGTCTTCAGCAAAATTTCTTGTAATAATATGCTCTAAAACTTTGCAGAACACATCAATGTGTTATATTGAAACTGAAGAAAAATAAATTTTTATTCCACTTTTAGGGGGATGAATCAAAATTTAAATTTCACCAAACGATAGAACTTTCAATTTCAAGAAATTCTTCCAAAGGCTCCATAAACCTAAAATCAAGTTTTCCCACTCAAAACTGTAATGCGCACGTATATTTGGTTTTGGTCCACTGTGAAGCGCCACGGGAATATGTTCCGGAATGGCCATGCCGGGGCAAAATCATCAGATAGAGTTAAAACAATGAAAAACGACCTTCCGGAGTAATTTCATGAATTTAGATACCCATATTGCCCAGGAGGTCCCACGGGAACTTGTTCCAGAATGGCCATTCCGAGGATAAATCATTACACTGTTTAAAACTATGAAAAATGACCTTTCGGAGTAATTTGAGGAATTCTGGATACCCATATTACTATGATTACACCCAAAATCATAAAAAGTGCTTTAATTCCGGAACACATCCTCGGAATACCGGATTTCCAGGAACCAGATGAACTACTTCCGGTTCTATTGTAACCCCACTGGAAGTGGATAAGTTCCTGAACCTTTAGGTGGCAGGATGGTCCAAATCGGTCAAATATTGCCAAAGTTACAAACGTTTCAATTTGCGGGTATCCGGGTACCCTTGTCGAGCACTCAAAGGTGTTTTTTTTGTCGAACACGTAACGGTTAATTATCTGGGTAAAATCGTTATAAATAATTGTAAATTTTAGTATGTTGTACACGACTGCTCATAACTTTCAAATAAACATCCAATCAAAAAACAAATCAATTGTGATCTATGAGGCTATATTACATTACACATTTTAAAGCATAACTTTTGAACCGCTTGATTGTTTTCGATAAAACTCTCCTTGTAACTTGCAGTATCAAGAACTTTCATTTGTTACAAAAATGGTTGAAATCGGTTGAACCGTTCCGGAGAAAATCATGTCGTAATTTTTAGATTTTTGCTTATAACTTTTAAACAAAATGTCGGACCGCAAAACAATTCAATAGTGATTTCCAAGGTGATAACACCTTTCAAATAAGCGTAATGGCAAACGAATCGGTTCAGCCATCTCCAATAGTCCAATGGTACAGGGTGCTCCACCTTTTATGTCGGTATGTAAACGCTGTATAACTTTCACATTTACCAACCGATTTCTTTCATTAGATATGTTTTGGAAACGCCATTTCAGTACAATTGCCATGTATCGCCATGTATCGCTTCACACCGAACGCGTTTTCAAAGAACGCGCTGAAATAGTGACACTTTACATCAAAAATAGTCGTTCCATTGTGTTAACTCAACGTGTATATCGGAAAAAATATCGTGGCAAAAAGGTACCATCTGACAATTCTATTCGTCGTTTTGTGTCGAATTTTTTTGAGCACGAGACAGTAGGAGGTCGTCAGCACGCCATTCATCAAAGATCAAAACGTTCCAATGAACTGGTTGAAGCAGTGAGGGAGAGTGTTGCTCAGGACCCAACAGTTTCGTAAGAAAATGAAACTGTCGATGGTCGATATCGGTGGATGTTGGCTCATTATGTCTGCCCACGAATGCGCGAAAAAGGTCTAGAAGGTTACTGGTTTTAACAGGACGGGGCACCATGCCACACTGCGAATTCGATAATACAATTTCTGCAACGAAAATTTCCGGGACGGCTGGTGTCAAAAAGAGGCGATATTGACTGCCCACCCAGATTACCTGATTTAACCCCCCGGGCTTCTTTTTGTTGGGTTATCTGAAAAGCAAGGTTTACGCCAACCAGCCACACACTATTGACGAGCTCAAGGCAAATATTCGTACGGAAATCGACGCTATAACACCCGAGATGCTCAAAAAGCTAATGGAAAACGTGGAAAAAAGGAGTCAATTTGTAATTTCTAATAAAGGTGGTCATTTAATTGATATTGTTTTCAAAAACTAAACCAAGAAAATTTTAAGGAACCAAACTAAATAAAAATGCATTACTGTCTGTCTGTCTAGAATCGAAAACTACTGAACCAACCGGCGTGATGTAGAGGTTTTTGGGGCCAGGGAAAGTTCTTATGATGGTAAGAGACCCCTCCTTCCACTAAGAGGGGGGGCTCCCAAACAAATGAAACACAAATTTCTGCATAACTCGAGAACTAATCAAGCAAATGGAATAAAATATGGCAAGTGAAGGTTTTTGGAGGCAAGAATTTTTTCTATAGTTAATTAGTATCCCCACCATAGGAGGGGGGCTCCCATACAAATGAAGTACAAATTTCCTCAAAATTCGAGAACTAATCAATCAGTTGGAACCATATTTGGCATATGGGTGTTTTGGAGGCAATAATTTTTTCTATGATGAATTAGGACCCATTATCTTTTTAGGAGTGGGGCTCCCATGCAAATAAAATACAAATTTCCTCATAACTCCAGAACTAATCAAGCAAATGGAACCAAATTTGGCATGTGGGGGGTTTTGGAGGCAAAAATTTTTTTTATGATGGGTTGAGACACTTCACCCCTGTGGTAGGGGAATAAGGACTCTCATACAAATAAAACAGAAATTTTTGCGTGAATCAAAAACTAATCGAACTAGAAAAATTTTAGACTCTTTCATAAAACATTAGTCAATAACAAGACCATCAGAAACTATCAATAGTAACATTAGATGATTCAGGGCGAGACGAACACAGGCCGCGAGTGTTGCCGGCGACCTGCCGTCGGAAGCGCCGGCAACTGCGCGCGGCGGAAGTGAGCAGTCCCCCGTAGAGGTCACCTTTATCTTGGTTTATTGATTTTCCTTGATCCACTGACCTCTATTACTCTCCTTCAATAGGGTCACCCCTGCGAAATGGTACTTTCTACGAAAAGATTTTCCATGAAATGATACATCCGGCGTAAGGTTTTTCGCGAAATGGTATTCTGCGAAACTCACCGTTATGGTCAACCGAGAATTGGTGGTATTCGGCGAAATGGTTTGTAATGATGGCGAATATTTAAATGCTATCCTATCAGGCTAAGCAATGGGAGGAGTTGTTTTCTATTTTACTGTGAGGAAAGTTTGTATATTAAAATACCTATGAACTCCTCAGAAACTTGCAAAACTCGAGATTGAGATAAAGGACATCTGAGATTCAGGATTTATGTACAACACAGTTTAATTTGTGGCAATACGAAGTTTGTCGGGTCAGCTAGTTCTCTATAATCATTATCTGCCAGTAGAAGTGATATAAACCAACTAGCACTGTGTAAACTAACAAGACGTGTCGATTCCCATTCAAATAACAAATAAAATGGTATAACAAAGGTTCCTTTCGCCACCAGGTGGATTAAATCGGTTTTTTTCTTAAAGCCCAATGAATAGCCTACAAAATATATTTTTACAAACTTGTACTTTATTTCCTTTTGAAGAAATTGAAAACTTTGTGCGGCCAAATTCTTTCGTTAGACCTTGGTTGCCAGTTTTGACCTCTATTTTTTATTGGTGTTTTTATTTTCTTTATTTATTAGGATTATTATTATACCGTTTAGGTTGAATGACAAATTAGTCTAACAATGTTCTCAGCTTTAATTAGTTACATTTGTAAAAGATTGATTGTGGTTCATATATAAATTTCATTGCATATTTCAATTGGGCTTGTTTCGAACACGCTATAAAAATTGTGCGCCGATAGCCTGTATGATCTGTATATCCCAACTAAGTGGCTTTTAACGTTTATTGTACTTAACATATCATGGAAACACTATCTGCCGTATTACAGCCGTAAGGTACGGCGAGCAATATTCAATCAAACAAAAGAAACTTCATCAACTCTCCCTTACTCGGCCATAAACTTATCGTGATGCATAATGCTTGGTGGCTCTTATCAACTGCAAAAGCACATACACATGCACAGGATTCCAGAAGCGCAGACTATTTTCTTCATTACAAATATTCCATCATCATCCAGCCTATGAAACGGCTGATGTATGGCTGACGCTCTTCCTGCCAATGTACCTACGTGCGGCACTAGCCTATAGGATTGCATCCAAAGAACCGCCCTTGGGTTGTGCGAAAAAGAAAAAATATGTAACAAAGCAAATAGGAGAGATTGCTTTCTTAAAAAGCCAGCCTTTTGCAATTCGTTTTGTCATTTTCGCAATTAGACGAAAATATGCTTTTCCGTTTTACAGTCACAAGAGCGTTGTATTTATTGTGGTCACGGTAACGTTTTTGATGACAATAATTCACGTTACTAAATGAAATAATAACTCTACCGCATCCCAGATTGCTCGTTCCTTGGAGTCAATCTCATCATCAAAATAATAAAAACCAAAACTAGTTTGTTATTTTAAAAAGTACATCTACTTTACTTCTTGCAATATAAGGCAATCAAAGATTTTAACGATTGCAATTATTATAATAAGGCATACCCAATAAACATAAACATTTATTGTACAACTTATACGCGTGTAACAAGCTCGTGATTAGCTATTATACGACAAAATGGTTCCATGGGTAATACTAAGGGATATTGCTGATCACCACAATAGATCACAAAAGATAACAGAGGGAGTATCATAATATGTCTAGAGTTTCAAGCGTCGTAAATTTATTTATGTCATGTGAATATTAAGATAGCAGAGCTGTTAATCAATCACGAAACCACTGGCTAGTTATTCAACCTACACTCATTCTACCCGTAAATAGATCGGATTTAGCTAAAGCTAGGTTGAAACTACTCAAAATGCCTTTAAAATGTACAAACTCAAACTTTGGGTAAAAAATTCAACCAATTTTAGCTACTTGCTACCGATAATTGAATTATTCTCTGTCACAAATAACTCACTTTCAAGTTCCTTCTACCAATTTTTTGGTTGAAAACTACTCAAAATCTGAGTTTGTACACTTTAAGGGCATTTTGAACAGTTTCAACCTAGCTTTAGCTAAATCCGACCTATTTACGGGTAGAATCATTTAAGAGTGTACCACACAAGTCACAGAGCCACTGGATGCAGCGCAGCGATCAGCATCACTATATTTTTAGTTAGCGGCTCTCATAACTGTTTGTAAGTCAATTGTTTGTGCAACCATTATTTTTAGCAAGCAATTGGCTGAAATTTAATTTGCGGTGATTCCATGCTTAGTTTCCACGGCCTTAAAAAGGACTAAAGAAAACACACCATTCACCTATTTCTTAAAAAATAAATTGGAAGAGTTTCTTGAGTATATTAATTGTGTTCGTTAACATTCGCTTAATATTATTTGTATGTTATCTCTAAGTTATGTTTAGATCATTGTCTTTATTTAAAAGGCGAAAGTACTCATCTTCTCCGGACAAAAACGAGATCAAACTGAAGCTAAAATGGATTTTCAGCAATAAACATCAGCTCATTAGGGACATTCAGGATTCATATTTTGGACTGTCCCGCAAAATCCAAGACGTTTGGTTAGTTTAAGTTTTGGTCTATTTTATTCACCGTGTGAAAATTATTTCCTTATTTAAATTGATACTTTTCGGTGAAACTTGATATAGAGACATTTATTTATAGTTTACGTTTCTGCCTACTCGATCGGAATCATCGGAAAATTTTAAATTCTTTGACACAAAATAATTATTCGATATTAATCTTCGTTATTTATCACCGCTGTTCTTCCACTGCCTTTGGTTGTATGTAGCGGATCGCAATAAATAAATGTCTCTATATCATGTTTCACCGAAAAGTTTCAATTTAAATAAGGAAATAATAAGTTTAAGTTTAGAAAAGTTTAGAAAATTCCAATTGCCGAAAACTGTGTCACATTTTATGAACATGATTTAGTTTTCGCCAATATTGGCGAATTTCAAACGCAAACCAGTTTTCGCTATGATTGGTTGGGAAACTCTAAAACATTTCAAAACTTAGATTTCTTAGTGAAACAATTTTTCATGTTCCTGCGGGAGTTCGTCATGCGGAAACTGCACTTCGTCATATACAAGATTTCTTTCATCTATCATGAATAGACAGCAATCTTATATGGTCGGTGTTAAATCAGACCGGACCAAAATGAGTTAATGACAGCAAACGATCAAGAATTTTCTAATCTACCTTTTACTCTAATCAGATTGCATACATATTGCAAACAGCCAAAGTTATGAAATGATTTCGAACGATTGATAGCCATAAACCATCAAGAGCAGCAAACTTTGAACGTGTTTTTCTCGAAATCAGAGTTTTGTCACTTGGTTCGGTCTGACTTAACACCGACGATATATAAAAGAGGAGCGTAAAAGTTAGACCGCACAACACTTGAGAACGGAGCGTCCGATTTGCGCCATCTTTTTTTATGGTGTTCATTTTCTCCAAAAGTTGTGGTAGTACCAATAGTTGCGCTACTATTCATTATTAATGCATATTTTCGTCACCGTATCATTTTAGATAAAACAATTACGTTCATTATATAAAACAGGTTCTTAGAAGTATTGGTAGTTAGACTACACCATTTAAAATTAAAGCATTATTTGCTAAAGTGCCAATATTCCAAAATCTAACGCAACTGTACGCGCAGTTGGAGCGCACAACTATAGGCGGTCATTTCTATAGTTTTGCTGCGATGTGTTTTCACTTAGCAATCTAGCAATGTATATGGAATAACACAATTAAAGGAACACCAAACTTAATTAAGGAAACATTAGCGCAACTGTTGGTACAATATAATCAAATCGGAAAATTCATTTTTTCTTTACAAAGCTTCTCGTGCAACGAAAGCAATTGTCTTGCCTTGTGACAAATACCTTGTATTTGATAAATTTATATCCCACAAGCATTAATTGAAGCATATACCTCAAAAACAAGAAAAATGAAGTTATATTGTGCTTAGTAGCGCTTAGTAGTACTAATGGAGCATCTACCCTATGTTTTTAAAGCGAGAAAAATCGGAAAATTTACTTGAAAGATTAGAAAACTCGAAAAATTTGTTTTCTACCTATATAAAATCCACAACGCATTGCAAACGCCATGACAGTGTTTGCTACGATCATCGTTTGATTTCTAGCAGCGCCGTTACTGTGTTCGTCGTCTGGTAAATAAACACGTGCCTTCATTGAAATCGCCAAATGTAACAATGCTATAAACAATTTTTGTGCCCTTGCCAGTTCAGAAAATATCCAAACACTAAAGTACAACTTATTGACAAACCTTAGCACAAGAAAATTTGCTCATCTCATTAGTACTTTATTCATTTATCAAATTTATGAGAAAAAAAGCACAAAACAGGTTTATGCCTTTTTATATCGTCTGGTTATCCAATACAGGTTTACAAATGGTTTAAGCACTAAATTGACTAAATTGCCACTTCCGAATCGTCAAATCAAGAATATATGTCGCATATGATAAATAAACAGAGTTTCCAGCAATTCAGCAACAAATCTACTGTAAAAGTACTTATACCTATAAATGAAAATTTTACAACAGCTAACAACTGATTGTTTCATTTCGTATTTCATCCCGTAAAAGTGTAAAAAAGCTCACACAATTATGCTTCTGCGTTAAATTATTTTAGTGCTTTTATTACCAAATTTCACACGCGTGTACTTTTATTACCATTTTCACAATGCGGTTAGAAATGAAATTAACAATTCAATTCATTTTGTGGAATAATGAAGTTATATGTATCACTACCTAGGTAACCATTAAGCATCACCAATGCTATTCAAATGCAAGCCAATAAGCATTTAAGTCGCCTTAAATGCTACTTAAATGCCATTTTGGCGAAATGTACGGCTACTTTACTGCCAACCTTCTTATAATGCTGGAAATGCCAATTTGCAGCTAATTACCGTGGTACTGGCTTTTGGTCACGGGTTTCGTGCGAAAATAGTTATATTTCGTTTATTGTCGACGTTTCGAAGAGTATCCCTTCATCCTCAGGACAGAACGTATGCAAATATTTTCTACATTCAAATACGTTCTGTCCTGAGGATGAAGGGATACCCTTCGAAACGTCGACAATAAACGAAATATAAATATTTTCGCACGAAACCCGTGACCAAAAGCCAGTACCACATCTATAACAAAACCAACGGTCGTTTTTATTATCATCAGCTAATTACCGACACGAAGAATTTTAATAGAATTGTGGATGCCAATTTACCTATGCAGTCAAAAAGCTAATATACAGCAACGTGCAGTATAAAATGCCAGATATGCTAATAAGCGGTTGATTTGCTGCTTATGTTAATGCTTATTGGTTATCTGGGTAATTCATTACTATTTATTTATTACTAGCTGACCCGGCAAACTTCGTACTACCACCAACTAAAATTTGTAAATTTTGTAAATTTTGGATGTACTCAAAATGCAGGTTAAATTTTGTACGTTTTTTGAGAAATTTATCTTATAAGGAAATGGTTAATTGACCGGATTTTCATAGAACGTCTGTTTCTTACAACTGTGCTAAACCAGTAGTTGGAAATGGTAATATTTCCAAAATCGTAAAATTTATTGTCAAATATACGTTAAAAACATGTGGGAAATGTTAAGTTTTTATAGCGGTAGATTTTTACAATTGCCAGAGGGAACGGTAGAAGTAAGTAATGAAACAAATAGCGAATTTGTTTATTCAATCCGGGTTGGTACTGGATGAATTGTTTGTGTTCATAATCTATAGGATCTAACAAATTAAGACCAGGCGTGAAGGGAAAAGAGCGGAAGATGGAGTCCCGCTTAAGAAGTTGTGTACCGCAATCTTTCATCCAAGCTGGGGGATTTCATGGATCGAACCAAGTAGTTTTCGGGGCATTACAACTGGATTCGAGCTCACTCCTCCTCTCAGGACATGTGGCTCGCCGATGGTAATGATCCTTTGAACCACAGAGGTGCTGGCCAAAACAGAGGCTCCACAACCCCCTTATTAAGCGTGCGAGGTATTGCAGACTCTACCATTTGGCAGTTTGAGTTATTTTTAGACACAAATTGTGCCTCTTCCTCCGTCTACTGTAAAAACCACCGACCGAAATGTTAATTTTTCAATTGCCAGTACCCACAACTGCCAATTTATTTTTTGTAAAAGTAGACTCGATGATGTTAGATGATGATGTTAGCGCCTAATTCCGTCTACTGCAGTGAACTGTCTAATGATATGCAACATATATTCAAAACTTTTTGAAAACAGAACCATTGCACCACCAACTATATTTTCATTGCCATTGTCGTTATTAATTTGACATTTTGCATGTTGTTTTTTACGCAAATTGTTCCTTTATTAAAAAAATAATTTTTTGACACTTTCGAGCACATTTTCTCTATCATAATCAGACCTTTGTTATGATTTTCACCATAATTTTTGAATTTAAATTTGATATTCATATGTATGTATTGAGAATGTAACATTCATTAGATCTTTATTTTATTTGATTTATCAATCAAACGGTAAGAATTTGTCGAATGAATTACAGTACTGAATTTCAATAACTTATTCTCAAACCTCACCTCTGTTAGTATATTATACCAATCCGATGGGTTTCATTATTCCTGAAAATAGGTATAATCAATGTTATATTGCTAATTTCCTGTCTGCTCCTCAAACATACGAAAATGCTAATAAATGTACGCTTTGTCTTAAACCCTTTTTTGTATTCTTTATTACTTTGGTATTTCAAAACTATTTGAAACAGAACCATAATTTTACGATTTATTCTAATGGGTTACATATACTTTTAGTGCTAGGTTATTCCAGCTAATATTCTTTTCAAGTATGTACAACTTTTATTTAAATTGTTTAATACCTAAAATATATTCTTCACTTGACGGTCATATAGCTTCATGTCTAATTTATTCAGTCATTGAAACATTTGTAAACATGCATTAGAGACGCATACAACGTAGAAAGTTTCCTGATGTTCTGGTTAGTTTCATTAATTTGATAAATGATATGAAACAATTAGTTTTAGACTGTTAGGCTCTCTGATAAACTGAACCCACAACGCATTATACAACGTTTGTTATTTTTTAAATTTGCTAGTCCATAAAACTGTTTGAATATATGAATATTGCATATCATATTACGGGCAGCTACAGCAAACGGAATTAGGCGTTATCTAAAGCTATCGAGTTTACTTTTACAGAAAATAAATTTACAGCCAGCTTAACTGTTGAGTGCTATAAATTAAAAAATCAACATTTTCCACATGTTTCCAATGAATATTTGGCAATAAGCTTAAGGATTCTGTAAAGATTACCATTTTTGCCTTTCTACTATATAAATATATAGTATAAAGGTATAGAAATCACTTGGAAAACCGGAAATGGAAAGAAGGTCCTGCGGGCCGAATTTCATACCATTCGACTCAGTTTCGAAAACTGAGCATTTTCTGTGTGTGTGTGTGTGTGTGTGTGTGTGTGTGTGTGTGTGTGTGTGTGTGTGTGTGTGTGTGTGTGTGTGTGTGTGTGTGTGTGTGTGTGTGTGTGTGTGTGTGTGTGTGTGTGTGTGTGTGTGTGTGTGTGTGTGTGTGTGTGTGTGTGTGTGTGTGTGTGTGTGTGTGTGTGTGTGTATGTGTGTGGGTGTGTGTGTATGTATGTGTGTGTGTGTGCGTGTGTATGTGTGTGTGTATGTAACGCTTTCAATCTCACTCACTTTTCTCGGAGATGGCTGGACTGATTCTAATGTTCTTAGTGTCAAATGAAAGGTCTAGGTGTCCCATTGGTCGCTATTGAATTTCATTTTGATCGGACTTTTAGTTCAAAAGTTATGTATAAAAATACGAAAAATATGGGACTTTATTATCTCACAGGTCCCTTAACCGATTTGAACAAAATTGATTGCATATGAAACAGGAGTCTTGCAAACCCTTAACTTCCAAATTTCATGACGATTGGTCTTGTAGTTTGAAAGTTACATAAAGAAATGTGAAAAAATAGTATTTAAAACATATTTTTGAAACATATAAACATTAATTCAATGAAAAACATCACACATTTTATTATAATTTGAAAATTACTGCTGAGATCTATCAAACGAAACCGAGTTATTTAAAATCGGACGGTTCATTCAAAAGTTATTCAAACTTTAACACTTGAGCACCGTATATTAAACCGTTAAAACGTGTGAAATCAAAACATATCAATCAAATGTTGATTGTATTCAATGTATGTATGTATGTATGTATGTGTGTATGTATGTATGTATGTATGTATGTATGTATGTATATATGTATGTATGTATGTATGTATGTATGTATGTATGTATGTATGTATGTATGTATGTATGTATGTATGTATGTATGTATGTATGTATGTATGTATGTATGTATGTATGTATGTATGTATGTATGTATGTATGTATGTATGTATGTATGTATGTATGTATGTATGTATGCATGTATGTATGTACATATGTATGTATGTATGCATGTATGTATGTACGTGTGTATGTGATGACAATTTGCAATTTTCTAATTTGTATTGAAATTCAAGAAAAGTGAGAAACATTTCAATTGTCTGAAGTTTTTGAAGCCTCTTAGTGGAATACGAACTCTGAAATTAAAGAAAAGAAAAAACTTTTACCGACTAAATTCCACTATTTAATATTCATTCGCGACAGATACGTATACGCTTTGAATAAGACACACACTTAACCAGGATGGTAAATGGTTGAATAATGCGCTCCAGAACTATCACGAAGTTCCACAGCCCCTTATTTAGCAACTCCTATCTCTACCTCCTCGTGGTACCATCCGGGATACGCTCCTTAGTGGAAATCGGACAACCGGTGGAAACTAGGGTCGTATGCGGACAGAGAAGGGGGCACTCATGCGAAGACTGAGTGTAAACTCTCCGCCTGCAAATGACGGATCTCGGTAGAAGCATGTTCGATGAACCTGAAAATACCGAGAACCTGAGCAGAGGGTCCAAAGCCCCCAAAGGAGGATGGTTTTAATAGCTATTATCCATGGCTAAAAGTAAAAACATGAATGGATAAACCCCTAATCCAAGGTGTCATGCGACCCGTGCCGAGGGATGAATGGTGGGGGGGTTCTATAAATACTCAGCCTCAAACGGAGCCTGTGGAGTACCAGAGCGCCCTCCACAGTAATCAGCCCTTACCGCATCATGAGGGGCTCTGATGTGGCGGACTTTTCTTTCCCCTCAACTCGTGGGATTCTTATGAAAGACAAAATCAAAAATACAACAAGTGTGGATACGGTGGAAAACCCGTTCGCTAGAGGAGGCATCCAGCGTTCTCCACCAAGGGTGGAGAAGGATGCAACTAGGAGCGCTAGTGTGGGTGGCAAAGGCAGCGGTATGCCTACCACGCCGGACACAGCGATGAACGGCCCAGCGCTTATCAGGGCGATGGAGAAAAATAGAGACGCTGTACCTAAAGTGGTAGCAGCGTCACAGCAGCTCGAGGTAATAATCGAGTTTACGTCAGGTCGCGGCAATTTCTCCAAGGACCTGAAGCAGAGCTTGCTCATGCTTCGGAGAACCTTGAATGCAGCGACCAAAACGCACAACGACCTCGTGGCGCGTGCAGGAGAGGCTAAGAAGGTGACCGTGAAGGCGTCGAAGGTAGTACAAACGGACGCTTGCCCGTTGACGGAGTGTCGTAACGCGGCCCAGGAGGCTACGGAAAGCGCTACCAGCAGCGGTAAGGCATCCGCCAAGCGCCCGAGACAGTCCCCGGGGGATAGCACCCCTGGCGGACCGAAAAAACGCCTGATCGGTAAAAGCCCTCAGGCTAGCGGGTTGGCAGAGCTAACCGATGAACCAGCGGGAAGCTCCAAGACAGGTGGCCCGTGGACCGAGGTTAGGGCCAAGAGAAAAGGCGGAGGAGGCTCCAGTAAAAAAACTGCTCCACCTAAACCGGCAAGAAAGCGAGCGAAGAAGGGCGATGCTCTTATCCTGAAAACCGACGGGTCGAAATACTCGGAGGTTCTGAAGGCCATGAGAGGAGACGCCCTACTCAAGGATCTGGGCGCGGACGTACGGAGCATCCGCCGCTCACGCACGGGCGATATGATCCTCGAGTTAAAGAAGGACGCCACAAAGAAGAGTTCCGCATACAAGCCCATAGCGGAAGGAGTGCTCGGGGACGGAGTGAAGGTACGTGCTCTCACACCAGAAGTGACTCTCCAGCTTAAGAACCTGGACGAGATCACCGAAGTGCGTAAGGTCGTACAAGCTCTCAAAGAGCAAAGTGGAGTGGTGGTGGCAACCGAGGCGGTTCGCCTACGCAAGGGTCCGGCCGGGACCCAGGTAGCCACCATACGACTTCCGCTGATGGACGGAAACAAAGCCCTGAAAGCTGCTAGGCTAAAAGTGGGGTGGTCGGTATGCCCACTGAGCGTGTCCAAGCAGTCGGAAGCTTGCTTCCGGTGTTTCGAGCACGGACATAAAGCCTGGAACTGCAAGGGGCCAGATAGGAGCCAGTTGTGCAGGAGATGTGGCAGTGCTGGCCATAAAGCAAAGGACTGCGCGGAGCCTCCTAAGTGCCTGATCTGTACCGGTAAACGGGACGCAAAGCACGTAACGGGAGGTCCAAGGTGCCCGGCCGGTGTGCCGGCGACTAAGCCACGTTCATAGTGCAAGTGACACAACTCAACCTGAACCACTGCAGCACGGCTCAGCAGCTGTTACACCAAGCAGTTTCTGAGTCAGCAATGGACATTGCCATAGTCTCGGATCCATATCGCGTCCCTGCCGGAAACGGCAACTGGGTCTCGGATAGGTCTGCGACGGCGGCTATATGGACAACAAGCAGGTTCCCGGTTCAGGAGGTTGTGCCAACTGCAGACGAGGGATTTGCGGTTGCCAAAGTGGGTGGAGTGTTCTACTGCAGTTGTTATGCTCCGCCGAGTTGGTCTATCGAGCAGTTTACGCGGATGGTAGACCGAGTATCAGTTGTGCTGACTGGTTTAAGGCCGGTGGTTGTGGCGGGCGACTTTAACGCTTGGGCGGTAGAGTGGGGAAGTCGTCGCACGAACCATAGGGGTCGGATTCTGCTTGAAGCTCTGGCAAAGCTAAACGTAGATCTGGCCAACGTCGGCAACACAAGTACCTTCAGTAGGAACGGTGCGGAGTCTATCATCGACGTGACTTTCGGCAGTCCTGGTCTGATAGGAGACTGGCGGGTAGATAATGGCTACACTCACAGTGACCACCAGGCGGTCCGCTATGGTGTCGGTCAGATAACGAGGCGGCAGGCGGCGAGTAGGGCCAACACTCCAACCACCCGTGGATGGAAGACATCATACTTCGATCCCGAAGTATTTGTGGAAGCGATCCGGAGAGAGTGCGGTGATCGCGGTATGCCCGATCCGAACGCTGATCATTTGGTTGAGGTACTGTCGCGAGCATGTGACGCTACCATGCCTAGGAAAGGTCGTCCTAGGTATGGCAGGTCACCGGCTTACTGGTGGACAGATGAAATTGCGGAACTCCGCGGAGCGTGCTTTCGTGCGAGGAGAATTATGCAAAGAGCTCGTTCGGATGAAAGCAGGGCTGAATGTCGAGTAGCACTTGTTGCTGCACGCGCAGCGCTTAAGAGCGGGATAAAAGCTAGTAAACGAGCCTGCTTTGAAAGGTTATGTGCTAGTGCCAATGCGAACCCGTGGGGTGATGCCTACAGAGTCGTAATGGCAAAGACCAACGGTGTGATGGCGCCCGCTGAGCAATCGCCAGAGATGCTGGAGCGGATCATCGAGGGCCTCTTTCCGCACCACGAGCCAAGGCCCTGGCCCCAGGCCGCTGAGTCGTCCCACGGCCGACGTTCCAGTATTTCAGACCATAGCGTAGGATGGTCGGCCTCCCAGCCGAACATCCAAAGTAACGTGGGCGACGGCGGTTTGGAGGTCGGGGAGGAAGTGACGGTTACGAACGAGGAACTCATTGATATCGCTAAATCCCTAAAGGTGAGCAAGGCACCGGGGCCAGACGGTATCCCGAATATGGCCATTAAAGCGGCTATTTTAGAGGCTCCCGAATTATTCGGGGCAGTAATGAATAGATGCCTGGAAGCTGGCCACTTCCCGGACAGATGGAAGCGACAGAACCTGGTCCTATTGCCGAAGCCGGGAAAACCTCCGGGTGTCCCCTCGTCATATAGGCCGATCTGTCTACTCGATACTGCCGGCAAGGTGCTGGAGAGGGTTATCCTTAACAGACTCGTACAGTACACGGAGGGTACAAACGGTCTGTCAAGGAACCAATTCGGCTTCCGAAAAGGCAAATCTACGGTGGATGCCATCTTGTCTGTCACTAAGACAGCCGAGGTGGCAATCCAGCCCAAGAGGACAGGTATTCGTTATTGCGCAGTTGTCACGCTCGACGTGAGAAATGCGTTTAATAGCGCTAGCTGGGACTCCATAGCCAGCTCGCTTCGGAACGTCCAAGTGCCGGTGTCGCTGTACAGAATTCTGGAAAATTATTTCCAGAATCGTGTGCTATGCTACAACGCGGAGGATGGTCAGAAATGCGTTCCAATCACCTCAGGGGTTCCGCAAGGTTCCATACTGGGCCCGGTGTTGTGGAACGTCATGTATGACGAGGTGTTGAAGCTAAAGTTTCCGGTAGGGGTGGCGATTGTCGGCTTTGCGGACGATATCACCTTGGAAGTCTACGGTGAATCTATCAGAGAGGTTGAGTTGACGGCTGCCCATTCTATAAGCATTGTTGAAGATTGGATGCGATCCAGGAAACTGGACCTAGCGCATCATAAAACGGAGGTTATCGTGGTTAACAACCGCAAGTCGGTGCAGCAAGCAAATATCAGTGTCGGGGACTGCACTATTTCGTCAATGCGGTTCTTAAAACTCCTTGGAGTCATGGTCGATGACAAGCTCAAGTTCGGGAGCCACGTCGACTATGCCTGCAAGAAGGCTTCCACAGCTATTTCGGCATTGTCTCGTATGATGTCTAATAGCTCTGCGGTATATGGCAGCAAGCGAAGGCTTTTAGCCAACGTGGTCCAGTCCATACTCAGGTATGGCGGGCCGGTGTGGTCATCGGCGTTAGGTACCAAAAGCTATCTAGCCAAGCTGGAAAGCACCTATCGTCTCATGTGCTTAAGAGTGGCGAGTGCGTATCGCACAGTTTCACATGACGCAATCTGCGTCTTAGCGGGTATGATGCCTATTGGTATCATCATCAGCGAGGACGTAGAGTGTTTCAACCAACGTGGAACTAGAGGCATACGGAGTACCACAAGATCGGCCTCGATGATCACATGGCAGCGGGCATGGTCTGATTCCACAAAAGGCCGGTGGACACATAGACTTATCCCGGAACTATCCGGATGGGTCAACAGGCGTCATGGCGAAGTCAACTTCCACCTGACACAGATTCTGTCAGGGCATGGTTGTTTTAGACAGTATCTGCACAAATTTGGGCATGCGGAGTCCCCCGAGTGTCCCGAATGCGCGGACGTTGAGGAAACTGCAGAACATGCTTTCTTCATATGCCCTCGTTTCGAGGGCGTGAGAAGCAACATGATGGCAGTTAGCGGACAGGACACTACTCCGGATAACTTAGTCCAAAGGATGTGTTCTAGCTCGGACGTCTGGGGTGCGGTCAATGCGGCTGCTACCCAGGTCGTACTTGAGCTACAAAACCGCTGGAAAGCCGATCAACGGCGAATAAACAGCCTAACTACCATAGTCCAGTAGTTATCTAAGAGCGTGCGTTAAGCACAATAGCCCCTCCCTGAAGTAATACCGATAAGGTGGTTCCAGGGGGGATTGAGGCTGGAGACTCGAGTAGGGTTTTAGTGGGTCTGGATCTTCACGATCTTCACGGGATACCAAACCCCACTCCCTGAGTTGTCTTCTCAGGTGTCTGATAGCAGATTTCCCTACTCGTTAAAAAAAAAAAACACACTTAACCACCGAATTCTGTAAAATTTTACCAAAATCTAAACAGCTGAATGTTCGGTAAAAATTTCGATGCTACCAATCGACGTTTACAGATCAGTAACAATGTTTGGTGCAATAAAAAATTTTACCGAACGTTCTGCTGTTTAGATTTCGGTTAAATTTTACCGAACCGATTAAGTGTGCACTGATGAAGCCTGCACGTCGTAGGCGAACTACGTATCTGTTGCAAATAAATATTAAATAGTGGGATTCAATCGAAAAGTTTTTTCTTTCTTTGATTTAAGATTTCAATTGTCATTTTCTTCACTTGCTGTTACTCACAATTGTACAAGAAAAGCAAAAAGCGAAAAAAGCAGTTAATTTAAGCATGTCGGTGTATAGGATTAAAAATACTAGTGAGTTGATTTTTCCAAATAAATTTATACGAATTTCAAACAAATATTGCGCATCAATAGATGCTCTTTTCAATCATTAGATATTAGAGATTAGAAATGTTATTTGAAAAATAGGAAGTAAACGGTGCACGGTAGTAATTTTGTAAGATTTGTTTTCGTTAGTGACATTTTAAAGGACAGATGTCTTATGTCATGTATCATGTTTTAATAGATAAATCCAAAATGACAAGCGTTGGAAATCATGTCGATCATATTTTTCATTCTCAAGCATGTTTATGGCGCAGCTTTTGCACTATTTTTCGACTTCTTCTTGTTTTCCTAACCCTCTAACATTGTAAAAACGATGCGATCAGGCTAATGACTATCTTTTCATGAAAGTACATTCAAAAGAGGCGCAAGTTTTGATTTTTATGCAAAAATAATTATCTGAAGGAGCACCAGCTAAGAAGTTTCTCTTTTTCATATCTAATGCTTTAATTAGTTATTTTTTCTAATTCAGATATGTTGCAAAATTGAAGCCAAACAAACTAATAATAAAATTTTCAAATTAATCATTTTCCTATTTCTTCAAAAGTGAAGTATAATAATAATTTTTCTGAATTCTTGTTTTTCAAAGATGCTAACTTTTGAACGCATGGTATTAATATCAAAGTATCAAAACATCTGCTATGAACACATATTTCATATTGTCAATTCAAAACAAAACAGTCTAAGTTAATTAGATACTGATGAAGGTCACACGTCGAGACCGAAATACGTATTTATCAATAAAAAACAGTAGTAGAATTAAAGGATATAAATAACCTTTTGTTTTTCTTCTTTTTTATCAATTCAAAACAAGTTTCGTATGTGGCTCTGAAGCCCGAAAGTTAAGGCCGTCTGTAGACCCGTTAGAGGGTTAATTTCTAATTTTCTATATATATATATATATATATATATATATATATATATATATATATATATATATTCATTCAAGTCTGCAAAAATTATCTTTTGTGTTAACATTATTTTTCTGTTCTGTTCAGATGTTTCTGAGAAATTAAATGATTATTGTGTCAGTAGAAAGGCTAGGTCACGCCGCTAGGTGGATTAATTCGGGTTTTTTACGATAAAAATGCGTGCTGGTCGTTACGTCGACTATGCATCCATGGGCAGTAAATTCCACTATTTAATATTTATTCGCGACAGATACGTATACGCTTTGAAATAAGACACTGATGAAGCCTGCACGTCGTAGGCGAACTACGTATCTGTCGCAAATAAATATTAAATAGTGGGATTCAATCGAAAAGTTTTTTCTTTGCTTTTTTAGATTTCAATTGTCATTTTCTTCACTTGCTGTTACTCACAATTGTACAAGAAAAGCAAAAATCGGAGAAAAGCAGTTAATTTAAGTATATAAGTACATATAGCGGTGTATAGGATCAAAATACTAGTGAGTTGATTTTTCCAAATAAATTCATACAAATTTCATACAAATTTTGCGCATTAATAGATGCTCTTTTCAATCCATAGATACTAGAGCTTAGAAATGTTATATGAAAAATAGGAAGCAAACGTTGCACGGTAGTAACTTTGTAAGATTTGTTTTCGTTAGTGACATTTTAAAGGACAGATGTCTTATGTCATGTATCATATCTTAATAAATAAATCAAAAATGACAAGCACTGGAAATCATATCGATCATATTTCTCATTCTCAAGCATGTTTATGGCGTAGTTTTTGCACTATTTTTCGACCTCATCTTGTTTTCCTAACCCTCTAACATTATAAAAACGATGTGATCAAGTTAATAACTATCTTTTCATGAAAGTACATTCAAAAGAAGCTTAAGTTTTGATTTTCATGCAAAAATAATTATCTGAAGGAGCGCCAGTTAAGAAAAAGTTCAATTTCTCTTTTTCATATCTAATGCTCTATTCAGTTAAATTTTTGTAATTCAGATATATTACAAAATTGAAGCCAAGCAAACTAATAGTAAAATTTTGAGATTAATCATTTTGTTGTAGATATCCTTTTTCTTCAAAAGCGAAGTATAATAATAATTTTTCTGAACTCTTGTTTTTCAAAGATGCTAACTTTTGAACGCATGGTATTAATATCAAAATATCAAAAAAATATACCCTTTGGGTTAAAACCACTCAAAAAAAAAATATCAAAAAATCTGCTATGAACACATATTTCATATTGTCAGTTCAAAACAAGTTTCGTATGTGGCTCTGAAACCCGAAAGTTAAGGCCAACCGATTATAAAACTAAATAAGGTGTTCATCAAATAACATAAATGACGCTTACAAGTATTAACGCACCCAAGGAAAGAAAATATAATTATTCTACGCAATACATTGTGAATTTTACTGGCAAATAAGGATTTTGAGAAATTAAATAATGATTATTGTGGCAGTAGAAAGGCTAGGTCACGCCGCTAGGTGGATTAATTCGGGTTTTTACTAATGGTTTAACATAGTTGTAACGAACAGATGTTTTGTGAAAATCCGGCACAGTTGATCATTCAATCAAAGCTACCCTCATCAACATGTTTGCTTGCCCAGCAACGACGCTGCTTCATAGTGAACGCGACGCCAGTTGATTTGCACCGATAATAATCATAGTAATCTAAAACATTGCGTATACGGCGAATGGCGGGAAAAGTAAAATATCGGTTTTTTACTATTTTCCAGCTTTTCACGTAGATTTTCATTATTTTTTTACGTATAAACCTGACGCAAACCAAAACACACCAACTGGAAAAAAGAATCATGCAATTCCGTTCAGCCGTTCTTGAGTTTATCCCTTACATACAATCGCACCAACTTGGTTTTATTATATAGAAGATTCATTAACTTTTGACGTAGGACTACGTCTTTGTTTACTATACTGGGACTGGGTAGCACTTTGTGAAAACGAAAATAGAAGTGTAACTTTTGAATGAAAGATTACAAATGGTAATAAGGCTTATACAAATTTGAAAAAAAGTTTATGTCCTTGTCTCAAAATATTGTTGAAGGAAGGGGCAAGAAAAAAAATAACATCAAACCTTTAATAACTAAACAAAAGAGAAGAAACCAGCGCATTTTATTAAAAATTTAATAGAAAAATTTTGTACAGTACTTAAATTTTAGTTTAAACCGAACCAAACTTTAAATTTGTTTGACCCAACCACATAAAGTAAGCATCCTGGTAGAGATGAACCAGTTTGATAACAGGGGATTGCTACAGGATCCCCTTAGAGAACCACAAACGTATAACTTGACCTTCATTTGGATTTTGCTTTGAACTTGCGTGTCACTCGGTTAGTTATCTGCCTCAATCTAATTTGATTCTTTTTAAACAAGTTAAATTAAAATGGAACCAAATTTAAAGCAAATGGAGCCAAAAGTCTGATTGCAAGCACCCCAATTTTCGACGTCGGGAACTTAAAGGTTAATTAAAATAGTCGCCTGTAACTTGCCGCAGGAACCAGACAGTTTAGTTGGTGAAAAAGAGTTGATCAAGACTAACGGGATAATTGCTTTCTCTTTGCACATATTCGATAATTTAGAAATGTAAACTCGTTGAACTGTAAAATATCTGTTTATCGCTAAAGAATGCGACATATGAACATAACACGACATATTTATTTTTTTGCCCCTTCAATTTCGAAAAATTTTGAAAGGGGGGGGGGGGCGACATAAACTTTTATTCAAATTTGTATAAGCCTAACTACTAAACTACTGAACGAAACTAAACAATTTATGTGTCGTTGGATAGATAAGATGACCAGCAGTTTTATGGAAGGAGTAAGAGAGCAATTTTATGGAAGGCATAAGAGGGGGGGGCTCCTATACAAATGAAACACAAATTTACTTAAAACTCGAGAACTAATCAAGCAAAGGGAACCAAATTTGGCATGTGGTGGTTTCAGAAGGCAAGAATTTTTTCTAAGGTGAATTGAGATCTCTCCCCTTTTTAGGAGGACAAATGAAATACAAATTTCCTCAAAACTGGAGGACTAATCAAGCAAAGGGAACCAAATTTGGTATGTGGAGGTTTTTGAAGGCATGAATTCTGTCTGTCTGTCTGTCTGTCTGTCTGTCTGTCTGTCTGTCTGTCTGTCTGTCTGTCTGTCTGTCTGTCCGTCTGTCTGTCTGTCTGTCTGTCTGTCTGTCTGTCTGTCTGTCTGTCTGTCTGTCTGTCTGTCTGTCTGTCTGTCTGTCTGTCTGTCTGTCTGTCTGTCTGTCTGTCTGTCTGTCTGTCTGTCTGTCTGTCTGTCTGTCTGTCTGTCTGTCTGTCTGTCTGTCTGTCTGTCTGTCTGTCTGTCTGTCTGTCTGTCTGTCTGTCTGTCTGTCTGTCTGTCTGTCTGTCTGTCTGTCTGTCTGTCTGTCTGTCTGTCTGTCTGTCTGTCTGTCTGTCTGTCTGTCTGTCTGTCTGTCTGTCTGTCTGTCTGTCTGTCTGTCTGTCTGTCTGTCTGTCTGTCTGTCTGTCTGTCTGTCTGTCTGTCTGTCTGTCTGTCTGTCTGTCTGTCTGTCTGTCTGTCTGTCTGTCTGTCTGTCTGTCTGTCTGTCTGTCTGTCTGTCTGTCTGTCTGTCTGTCTGTCTGTCTGTCTGTCTGTCTGTCTGTCTGTCTGTCTGTCTGTCTGTCTGTCTGTCTGTCTGTCTGTCTGTCTGTCTGTCTGTCTGTCTGTCTGTCTGTCTGTCTGTCTGTCTGTCTGTCTGTCTGTCTGTCTGTCTGTCTGTCTGTCTGTCTGTCTGTCTGTCTGTCTGTCTGTCTGTCTGTCTGTCTGTCTGTCTGTCTGTCTGTCTGTCTGTCTGTCTGTCTGTCTGTCTGTCTGTCTGTCTGTCTGTCTGTCTGTCTGTCTGTCTGTCTGTCTGTCTGTCTGTCTGTCTGTCTGTCTGTCTGTCTGTCTGTCTGTCTGTCTGTCTGTCTGTCTGTCTGTCTGTCTGTCTGTCTGTCTGTCTGTCTGTCTGTCTGTCTGTCTGTCTGTCTGTCTGTCTGTCTGTCTGTCTGTCTGTCTGTCTGTCTGTCTGTCTGTCTGTCTGTCTGTCTGTCTGTCTGTCTGTCTGTCTGTCTGTCTGTCTGTCTGTCTGTCTGTCTGTCTGTCTGTCTGTCTGTCTGTCTGTCTGTCTGTCTGTCTGTCTGTCTGTCTGTCTGTCTGTCTGTCTGTCTGTCTGTCTGTCTGTCTGTCTGTCTGTCTGTCTGTCTGTCTGTCTGTCTGTCTGTCTGTCTGTCTGTCTGTCTGTCTGTCTGTCTGTCTGTCTGTCTGTCTGTCTGTCTGTCTGTCTGTCTGTCTGTCTGTCTGTCTGTCTGTCTGTCTGTCTGTCTGTCTGTCTGTCTGTCTGTCTGTCTGTCTGTCTGTCTGTCTGTCTGTCTGTCTGTCTGTCTGTCTGTCTGTCTGTCTGTCTGTCTGTCTGTCTGTCTGTCTGTCTGTCTGTCTGTCTGTCTGTCTGTCTGTCTGTCTGTCTGTCTGTCTGTCTGTCTGTCTGTCTGTCTGTCTGTCTGTCTGTCTGTCTGTCTGTCTGTCTGTCTGTCTGTCTGTCTGTCTGTCTGTCTGTCTGTCTGTCTGTCTGTCTGTCTGTCTGTCTGTCTGTCTGTCTGTCTGTCTGTCTGTCTGTCTGTCTGTCTGTCTGTCTGTCTGTCTGTCTGTCTGTCTGTCTGTCTGTCTGTCTGTCTGTCTGTCTGTCTGTCTGTCTGTCTGTCTGTCTGTCTGTCTGTCTGTCTGTCTGTCTGTCTGTCTGTCTGTCTGTCTGTCTGTCTGTCTGTCTGTCTGTCTGTCTGTCTGTCTGTCTGTCTGTCTGTCTGTCTGTCTGTCTGTCTGTCTGTCTGTCTGTCTGTCTGTCTGTCTGTCTGTCTGTCTGTCTGTCTGTCTGTCTGTCTGTCTGTCTGTCTGTCTGTCTGTCTGTCTGTCTGTCTGTCTGTCTGTCTGTCTGTCTGTCTGTCTGTCTGTCTGTCTGTCTGTCTGTCTGTCTGTCTGTCTGTCTGTCTGTCTGTCTGTCTGTCTGTCTGTCTGTCTGTCTGTCTGTCTGTCTGTCTGTCTGTCTGTCTGTCTGTCTGTCTGTCTGTCTGTCTGTCTGTCTGTCTGTCTGTCTGTCTGTCTGTCTGTCTGTCTGTCTGTCTGTCTGTCTGTCTGTCTGTCTGTCTGTCTGTCTGTCTGTCTGTCTGTCTGTCTGTCTGTCTGTCTGTCTGTCTGTCTGTCTGTCTGTCTGTCTGTCTGTCTGTCTGTCTGTCTGTCTGTCTGTCTGTCTGTCTGTCTGTCTGTCTGTCTGTCTGTCTGTCTGTCTGTCTGTCTGTCTGTCTGTCTGTCTGTCTGTCTGTCTGTCTGTCTGTCTGTCTGTCTGTCTGTCTGTCTGTCTGTCTGTCTGTCTGTCTGTCTGTCTGTCTGTCTGTCTGTCTGTCTGTCTGTCTGTCTGTCTGTCTGTCTGTCTGTCTGTCTGTCTGTCTGTCTGTCTGTCTGTCTGTCTGTCTGTCTGTCTGTCTGTCTGTCTGTCTGTCTGTCTGTCTGTCTGTCTGTCTGTCTGTCTGTCTGTCTGTCTGTCTGTCTGTCTGTCTGTCTGTCTGTCTGTCTGTCTGTCTGTCTGTCTGTCTGTCTGTCTGTCTGTCTGTCTGTCTGTCTGTCTGTCTGTCTGTCTGTCTGTCTGTCTGTCTGTCTGTCTGTCTGTCTGTCTGTCTGTCTGTCTGTCTGTCTGTCTGTCTGTCTGTCTGTCTGTCTGTCTGTCTGTCTGTCTGTCTGTCTGTCTGTCTGTCTGTCTGTCTGTCTGTCTGTCTGTCTGTCTGTCTGTCTGTCTGTCTGTCTGTCTGTCTGTCTGTCTGTCTGTCTGTCTGTCTGTCTGTCTGTCTGTCTGTCTGTCTGTCTGTCTGTCTGTCTGTCTGTCTGTCTGTCTGTCTGTCTGTCTGTCTGTCTGTCTGTCTGTCTGTCTGTCTGTCTGTCTGTCTGTCTGTCTGTCTGTCTGTCTGTCTGTCTGTCTGTCTGTCTGTCTGTCTGTCTGTCTGTCTGTCTGTCTGTCTGTCTGTCTGTCTGTCTGTCTGTCTGTCTGTCTGTCTGTCTGTCTGTCTGTCTGTCTGTCTGTCTGTCTGTCTGTCTGTCTGTCTGTCTGTCTGTCTGTCTGTCTGTCTGTCTGTCTGTCTGTCTGTCTGTCTGTCTGTCTGTCTGTCTGTCTGTCTGTCTGTCTGTCTGTCTGTCTGTCTGTCTGTCTGTCTGTCTGTCTGTCTGTCTGTCTGTCTGTCTGTCTGTCTGTCTGTCTGTCTGTCTGTCTGTCTGTCTGTCTGTCTGTCTGTCTGTCTGTCTGTCTGTCTGTCTGTCTGTCTGTCTGTCTGTCTGTCTGTCTGTCTGTCTGTCTGTCTGTCTGTCTGTCTGTCTGTCTGTCTGTCTGTCTGTCTGTCTGTCTGTCTGTCTGTCTGTCTGTCTGTCTGTCTGTCTGTCTGTCTGTCTGTCTGTCTGTCTGTCTGTCTGTCTGTCTGTCTGTCTGTCTGTCTGTCTGTCTGTCTGTCTGTCTGTCTGTCTGTCTGTCTGTCTGTCTGTCTGTCTGTCTGTCTGTCTGTCTGTCTGTCTGTCTGTCTGTCTGTCTGTCTGTCTGTCTGTCTGTCTGTCTGTCTGTCTGTCTGTCTGTCTGTCTGTCTGTCTGTCTGTCTGTCTGTCTGTCTGTCTGTCTGTCTGTCTGTCTGTCTGTCTGTCTGTCTGTCTGTCTGTCTGTCTGTCTGTCTGTCTGTCTGTCTGTCTGTCTGTCTGTCTGTCTGTCTGTCTGTCTGTCTGTCTGTCTGTCTGTCTGTCTGTCTGTCTGTCTGTCTGTCTGTCTGTCTGTCTGTCTGTCTGTCTGTCTGTCTGTCTGTCTGTCTGTCTGTCTGTCTGTCTGTCTGTCTGTCTGTCTGTCTGTCTGTCTGTCTGTCTGTCTGTCTGTCTGTCTGTCTGTCTGTCTGTCTGTCTGTCTGTCTGTCTGTCTGTCTGTCTGTCTGTCTGTCTGTCTGTCTGTCTGTCTGTCTGTCTGTCTGTCTGTCTGTCTGTCTGTCTGTCTGTCTGTCTGTCTGTCTGTCTGTCTGTCTGTCTGTCTGTCTGTCTGTCTGTCTGTCTGTCTGTCTGTCTGTCTGTCTGTCTGTCTGTCTGTCTGTCTGTCTGTCTGTCTGTCTGTCTGTCTGTCTGTCTGTCTGTCTGTCTGTCTGTCTGTCTGTCTGTCTGTCTGTCTGTCTGTCTGTCTGTCCGTCCGTCCGTCCGTCCGTCCGTCCGTCCGTCCGTCCGTCCGTCCGTCCGTCCGTCCGTCCGTCCGTCCGTCCGTCCGTCCGTCCGTCCGTCCGTCCGTCCGTCCGTCCGTCCGTCCGTCCGTCCGTCCGTCCGTCCGTCCGTCCGTCCGTCCGTATGTTCCTTATAGAATCGAAAACTACTGAACCAATCGGCGTAAAAACTTGCATGTAGAGGTTTTCGGGGCCAGGAAAGGTTTCAGTGATGGTTAGAGACCCCGCCCCCCACTAAGAGGGGGGTTCCCATACAAATGAAACACAAATTTCTGCATAGCTCGAGAACTAATCAAGCAAATAGAACAAAATTTGACATGTGGGTGTTTTCAGTGACAAGGATTTATTTTATGGTAAATTGAGACCCCTCCCCTCTTTATAAGGGGATTAATAACTCCTCTCCCCTTTAAGAGGGGAGGGGGCTTCCATAGAAATTTCCTCATTACTCGAGAACTAATCAAGCAAATGGAACCAAATTTGACATGTAAGTGGTTTTGGAGGCAAGTTTTTTTCTATGGTGAATTGAAACCCCTCTCGTCTTTAGAAAGCGAGTTATGACCTATCTCCCCGACGGCAGAAATTTTTTCTATGGTGTATTATGACACCTTCCCCTTTTAAGAGGGGGGGCTCCCATACAAATGAAATACAAATTTCCTTATAATTTGAGTACTAATCAAGCCAATGGAACCAAATTTAGCATGTAGGAGATTTTTGAGTTTTGAATTTATTTTATGATAGTTAGAGACCTCTCACCCCTGCGGTAGGGGGATATGGACTCTCATGCAAATAAAACAGATTTTTTTTGGAAACTCAAAAACTAATCGAACTCGAGAAATTCGAGACTCTTCCATAAAACATTAACCAATAACGAGACCACAAAAACTATCTATAGTAACACTAGATCATTCAGGACGAGATGGCCGCGAGTGTTGCCGGTGACCCGCCATCGGAAGCTTCGCCCACTGGGGGGAGGCAACTCCCCGCAGAAATCACTACTGTCTAGGTTTATTTATTTTCCTAGGTCTACCTGGGTTTCCTAGAACGAGCGATAGCGAGTAAGGAGAGGATCGCGAAAAGGTACTTTCCACAAAAATGTTTTCCGTGAAATGGTACATTCCGCTTAAGGTTTTTCGCAAAATGATATTCGGCGTAATGTTATACAATCATGGCGAATATTACTATCCGCTTTCTGGCTATGCAATGAGGGGACAGGGGAGTTGTTTTCTACTTTACTGTTAGGAAAAATTGCAAATTTGTATATTAAACTACCCATTCCAGGTAACTAATAAGCCTTAACGTAAGCAGCAAATCAGCGTATCTGGCATTTTATACTGCACGTTATTGTATGTTAGCTTTTTGACTGCATAGGTGTTGTAAATTGGCATCCAAAATTGTATTCAAATTCTTCGTGTCGGTAATTAGCATTGTCAGCACTATAAGAAGGTTATCAGTAAAGTAGTTGTATATTTTGCCAAAATAGCATTTAAGTAGCATTTAAGGCGACTTAAATGCTTATTGGCCTATATTTGAATAGCATTGGTGATGCTCATTGGTTACCTGGGATGCTTTCATAGTTACGTAACTGCCAAAATGAATCATCTAAGGTAGAACTCCTCAGAAACTTGCAAAACTCGAGATTGTGACAAAGATCATCCGAGATTCATGATTTATGTACAACATAGGTTAATTTGTGGCAATACAAAGTTTGTCGGGTCAGCTAGTCTTATATATAAAAATGGATTTCTGGCTGTCTGTCTGTCTGTCTATCGGGATGTTCCTTATAGAATCAAAAACTACTGAACCAATCGGTGTGAAAATCTGCATGTAGAGGTTTTTGGGGCCAGGAAAGGTTTTAGTGATGGTTACAGACCACGCTTCCCACTAAGAGGGGGGGCTCCCATACAAATGAAACACAAATTTCCTCATAACTCGAGAACTAATCAAGCAAATGGAACAAAATTTGGTATGTTAAGGTTTTCGAGGGCAAGAAAATTTTCTATGGTAAATTAGGACCCCTCCCCACTTTCAAAGGGAGGACAGGACAGGACAGGAGACCCCCCCCCCCTCCTGTACCAATGAAATATAAATTTCCTCATAACTCGAGAATCAATTAAGCAAGTTGGTTGGAACCAAATTTGGCATGTGGATGTTTTTGGAGACAAATAATTTTTCTATGATGAATTGGGACCCCTCTCCGCTTTAGGAGGAAGGGATCCTATACAAATGAAATACAAATTTCCTCATAACTCCGGAACTAATCAAGCAAATGGAACCAAATTTAGCATGTGGGTGTTTTCACAGGCAATTTTTTTTCTATAGTGAATTGAGACCCTTTCCCTCTTTAGGAGTGGAATTATGACCCCTCCCCCTTCAATAGTGGGGCGGCTCCTATACAAATGAAATACAAATATTCTCATAACTCGAGAACTAATCAAGCAAATGGAACCAAGTTTGGCATCTGGGTGATTTTGGAGACAGGATTTTTTTTATGATCGATTGAGACCCCTCATCCCTCTGGTAGGGGGGATGGTACATCCCGCGTAAGGTTTTTCACGAAATGGTATTCTGCGAAACTCTATATTCCGCGTTATGGTCAACCGAGAATTGGTGTTCCGCAAGATGGTATTCGGCGAAATGGTTTGTAATGATGGCGAATATTTAAATGCTATCCGCTTTATTTTATCAGGCTAAGCAATGGGCGGAGTTGTTTTCTAATTTACTGTGAGGAAAAATTGTATATTAAAACACCCATGAACTCCCCAGAAACTTGCAAAACTCAAGATTCTGACGAAGGTTATCCGAGTTTCACGATTTATGTACAACACAGTTTAATTTGTGGCAATACGAAGTTTGTCGGGTCAGCTAGTGAGAGATAAAGATACAAAAAATATGACAATCGAATTGTTTGCGAATACCACTATTTCACTATTTTTCATAAAACATTCCTATTGGAAACAGTGAGACACACAGGCAATACTCACACCATGCGATTTATTTTCAAATTGGTTTCTATTAAATTGTTAATCAATCCATATGAATTGACTTTAAATTAGTTCTGAAGAGTTAGTTAAAAGTCAAATTGACTAGGATTAATCCTTTATATGAATATATATGTAGATGTGAAAATAGCCAGAATTTTCAATCATATCCAACAATAATGTATCCCTTATACACACAATAAACAACACGGCCTCTAAACTACTCTTTATGAATATGAATATATGGTACTATCACCTGCCTTAGCAGAACATCCGTTCATAGCATATCATGTCAAAAAGAGTTGAACATATTCAACGATTGGTCATGCTTCCCAACTCTTGTTTGAAGGGCCCAAAGTGAATTTTTCGATAAGCAACATCACTTACACGTACCAGGGATTTAGAGAATCTCCTTCCAAGGGCTAAGTCGCCTGAGTCAATCGTTGAATAAATCGTCTTAATGCAGAATGACTCCAGCAGGTGGGGAGAAGAGCCCGCTCATTATCCACGATGTGTTGTTAATCGGGCCAAGATTAACCCTAGAAAGTTGACTGTTTCACTCTCCCTAGACCCACCGCTTCAAACAAGTGCTCTGATGGTCCCTCCCTCTTCCCGATTCTAGTTTATTTATGGAATGTGGTATATATGAGTAAAAATAGAACAATCTCACCAGCAGTCCTTGGAATGGAATAGAGTTGCGTCCTTTTGGTTTCCATAAGTGCTTCTACAATTAATTTAATTTTTTCTTCTGGTATCCAATATCCATGTGCAGTATTAACACTCGTATTGGCCAAAGTTTTCACTATATAGTGGGAGCTGCTTCATAAGCTAAAACGAAAAAAATAATTAAAATAACTTATTTTATGCTTACCTATTAACAAGTTCGTGTGGATCAGCCGTCTGCCCAAAACCTCGACTTTCAGATCAGGCAGCCGGGAACCACCTAGTATCGCACCTCCTAGCTTGGCTACTCAATAGAGCATTAACAGGTATGGCCACGTGGAGGCAAAATTGTACAAAATCAAATAAAGTACTTTAAATGAATTTGAACGTAAAACATCCAGCATCTAGCTCACAGTGTCCGGTTTATCGGAGACTGTATGAAAAAACAAAAAGCAACATATTGTCAAGTAAATAGCAACAAAAGAAATCACAATGCGATAGGAAGTTAGAAATAGTCTATCTGAAAGCCTCTAAACTACTCTTTATATCCAAAAAATATTGTTTGACCTGAATTCAAACATGTATCTCATCATTCAATACTCGTTGTCTCACTCTGCCCACCTAGTAGGGAGCAGTGAGACAAAAAGACACCTTCACAAAGACAGCTGTAACTAATTTAGCTTATAACCAAAACGACTGAAACTTTTTTTGAGACAACTTGAAGGATATACCTTTCAAATGGTTTAAAGCGCTCGTTGGTAACTATCATCAAAAAAATTTTAAAATTTTTGGAAAAAAGTGTTTCACTGTCGACGTCTCTCCCCTATTCTTTTGTAGTCCTAAGCCTACGTTTGTGTCCTTACACCCAGACTTTTCTACTTTTTTTGGGTCTTGAGAGAGCTATGTGCTCTGTAAACCAATCTTATTGATGTTCCACATATTTAACGCAATCGCTAACTACATTCTCCATTTTTCTTTCAAACATCTTACAAATCTTTTTGACCCTATCTGGATTTGACAGACCTGTGGTTTGGCCTCGAACGGGTAGATTCTGCAATGTGTAAATCTAATGCAATTACTAATCGCGTGACTGCTCCTTTTGGACCACTTTTGAACCGCTCCTTACTGCTTCGCCAATTTTCTCTTCGATAATCTAGTTTCAGTTCAATATTTAATTACAATTGATTTACGTTTTTCTTCTGTAACACCTCTCATTATTGCACTTGGGACACAAATGACGTCTTTTTCAGTCTGAAGTTTTTGGAGCGTCTTAGTAGAATACGAAACTAGAATTAAAAAAGAAGAAAACTTATCCGATTTAATTTTACTAGGGTATGTTGCTACATCGTCGTAATTGCCTATTCCCGTCCTATCCAACACAAATTATTAAAAATATCAGCATTTTTATGACACACAATGGAAAACTAGTTATTCCCTAATATTTTAGTTAGTTGTCTATCATACGCGATCAATCAAAGTGAGCTCATATCTATTTAAATGCTTTTTATCATTAAAGAAGTCCTACCAGCCAAATTTTCTACGTTTTTTCGTGCGATGAAGAAGACAATGTCGACTAATCGTTTTAATTTCCGTCATTCATAAATGAAAATAACTCACGCAAGCCATTGTCGTTATTCTACAGCCAGGAAAACTTGCCTGACCTGCAGAAATTTTGTAGAATAACATTTGTCATGCCATCCTACACAAATACATGCGCGTTAGCTTCGTAAACATTGTTGTGATTTTTAGTTCGGACGATGAAAAATTTTGATGGACGGATTTTAGACGGTACGACGGATTTTAGAAATAAAGTCAGTTGCGTAGTTTCAACAATATGCTTTAATAGTCGCTTTTCATTGATTCACGGATTGGAAGGTAAGTGTGTTTTAGTCAAATCAGCACAAGAACTTTTGGAGTATTCATTAAATCCATCCAACAAATGATGAAAATTAGAAAGGCTTTACTTATTACGACGAGAATTAGAAAAAACCCTATGTATATTTTATTCACGACAGATAAGTATTTCGCCTACGGCTTGCAGGCTTCCTCAGTGTCTGCTTGCAAACAGACTGTTTTTTTTTTTAATTTTATCTTTTTCAGAGCAATTCATTTACTAACTATGTTGACAATACGCACACAATAAACAGCCATTAAAAATCGTCATTTTTTTCGCACAGCGATTTAACGGTCCTTACATATAAGACGCAAATTAGTAAAGCTTTTCCAACCAATCACAAAGAGGAAATCTCGAGTTAGACCATGCTTCATTATTTTCAATTTTTCAATAGCGCGAAAGATTTCAATGCGTGGAAAATTTTCTGTTAGATCGATTGGCGCAAAGGTATTGAAAAGCAATCAGGAAACCGCTAAGTGATTAGCGCTCTCAACCTGAGCGCTTTTTGAATAAGATTTTTTTGGATTGATGCTCTCCCTAATACCTACCACACATTGCCGTAAGTCGTAGTCCTAAGTCAAAATAAGTGTATGAGTCTGGTCTAGTTTTATCAAGTTTGTGGTAATCATATTTTTAACTGTATATTAGTCCTTTTTATTTTGTTCAGTCGTGTTCGACAAATTGAATTGAAAACTGTTGGTTTGTGTAATTGAATTAGCTGTTGAATTTCAGATCAGAACAAACTACTGCTATCGAATTTCTTTATTGCTTAAAACGTACAACTTTTCTTTTATGTAATTTGATACCTTTCTTCTCAATCGCTTCCATGGTTCTCCCCAGACAATACCAGATCGGCTATTGAATGTTTATAAATTAAGGTCTCTTACAGTTCAACCGTTTAAATGACGTTTTTTCTGACCTATTGAAAACTACTTCCGGCAAATAAATTTACGATCACCTGTGTTTCCTAAAAAATCAAACCCATTACTCGATAATGACCAATAGAAACAATAGTTTATTCATACGTTGTTATTCAGCCACTTCTACCGATTTTGAACACTACATTGGAATGTCCATTCAGCACATGTCATGTGTTTTCCTGAGCAATAAAGTAGTACCCTGCCTTAGCATTATCATCCAATTACAATAGCGGAATAGTCTGCTGCAGGAACTAGCTACCATACGAAGAAGATGAAGTGCACAAAATATGTTTTCAAATGTTTTGACGTGATTGTAGGAAGCTTCAATGAAAGCAAGTAGCATGTAGATTAACGTAAATAAGACAAAAAGCAAAATAAAGACCTACAAAAACTTGATTTGTACGAAGTTAATTCAAAGATAAATATGGAATAGGGGGCTAACATAAACTACGTCGAAAGGAAAGTGGGATGAAACAATTTAGAAAATCATACCGTCAATCGGAAAAAATTGTTTGAAAAACTGAAGATATGTTTTTCTTTATTTTTTTCCATTTATATATATTATTCTCGCTGTCAATAAGTCAATCTCTTTATCTCTTTAAATCATCATAACGCAGCAGACATAACACTTACTCCCGAATTCGTCACTTACTATGACAGTCATTTTAAATTTTGTGTTGGTTGGTAATGTCTCCGTATTCGTCAAAGCGGCTCTTTTTAACAAAAGGAGGCGAAGGTTAGATACCGTTTTGATTCAAACTTAAAACAGTCTCAAACTTCGAACACTTCAGAATAAAATGCTCTCAGTATTGCCAATATGGTGAAATGTTATGCTTGTTGATAACACCGGACAGGGAATATTCTAACGAACACGGTGGTATACAATAAGCATAATACATTTTATCATATTAGCGATACTAAGAGCATTTTATTCTGAAGTGTTCGAAGTTTGAGACTGTTCTAAGTTTGAATCGGAACGGTATAAAACACTTGCTTGTCCGATAGATATGCATCTTTCACAGGTGTTGGCGCCATTTTGATTCAAGACTCATTTTTAAAAAGGGTGTAATTATTTTCATGTGTAGTATGTTTGAAAGATTATATATCGAAAACTATCGATTGTTCAAAAATTATGTCTAAGCAAAAGTTGCAGAAAATCGATTTTGGAATATGAAAAAATATGCACTGAAAAATATATTCCACCAATTTTTCAAAAATTCAGAATATAAAGCTTAAAATTAAGTTTTTTGTTTAATTTCTCTTGTTCCAAAGATATCACTGTAATTTCTTAGAGATCATAGCAAACTACGGCCGAAAGCGGACGTTGAAAATTTTTCACGTCCAAATTTCTATCATTCTTTTCGATTAGAAAATGTATTAAAATTAATGACTAAATACTAGTCCGTAGTGTAACCCTAGATGGGATTGTGAATTACGTACAGTGTTGAAAATATAGTTACGGGAAGTGATTATTGTGCGGAAATTTTCTAAAAAGATATACTTTTTTACAGTGATACAAATCCGTATTCGTACGACAGCTTGCAGATTTCGTTTTTCTACATTCGAACGTTTAACAAAAATTTTAGGGACATGTTATTCAAGTAAAATCATAGCGCCAGATGTTAATTTTAAGGTATGATATCTGGTTTTGGAATAATGGTTTTTATTTATCCGAAAAAAATATTATAAATTAGCGTATGAAAAAATCCACTCAAATCCATATTCGTACGATGTTAAATTTGAACTCATCTGCAGAAATAAAATCTTACTAGGAAGAAATCTATCATCTTTGGCTCAGATGGTCGTCGTTCTGTATGGGAAACGCCAAACGATGAACTAAATGTAAAAAATCTGAAAGCGATGTTTAAACACCGCTGGGGTGGAGTGGTAGTAAGCGGGTGGATTACGGCTAAAGGTGTTGGCAATTTAGTCTTCATCGATGGTATAATGGATCAAAATGTCTATTTAGACATTTTAAATCAAAATTTGAAGCAAAGTGCCAACAACATGGGATGTAGTCAGAGGTTCAAGTTTTACCGAGACAATGAACCAAAGCACGATATTTTCATGTTCAAAAATCAATTTTCTGCAACTTTTGCTTAGACATAATTTTTGAACAATCCATAGTTTTCGAGATACAATCTTTCAAACATAATGCAAGTGAAAATAAATAAATTTTTAAAAATGAATCTTGAATCAAAATGGCACCAAAACTTGTGGAAGATGCATATTTCCTCCTATCAAACACGTTTTTAGTTGCTAATGAGGTACTAGCATTGTAGCACCGTAACTGCAAAAAATACAGCAAAAACTCTGGAGCGAGTGATGTGCTACGTGCGCGTTTCGGGGACACTTTCGAGTCTTTTCGAATCGCACAGAGGGTTGCGGCAAGGGGATGCACTGTCCTGTATGTTATTCAACATTGCTATTGAAAGTGTGATCCGACGAGCGGGCATCGAAACGAGAGGAACGATCGTCAACAAGAGTAGCCAACTCCTAGCCTTGGCAGACGACCTGGACGTCATTACTAGAAACCTTGCGACGGCGGCGGCAATCTACGCCAGATTAAAAATGGAGGCTAGAAGGATAGGGTTACAAATCAATGCGTCGAAAACCAAATATATGGTAAGCTAGGTAGAGAAAACAACGTTTACCTCTCACGGACAGTGACTACACTCAAAATATTCTGCATATAACTAATAGTAAATTTCCATATGATTATCATGTGCCGCATATAAATACAATCCTCCCAGAAATACACATAAAAATTATACGCATATGAATAATATGAGCAAAGTTTTCGCATGCACATAAATGATAACTGTTTGGCACATAAAGATCACTTACTGGGCACATTGCAAAAGCTATATGTGCGACACTTAGAAACTATACGAAAAGTTTTCTCAATGTATTGACGGCGATGAACTGGAAGTGGTTGATTTGTTCGTATATTTGGGATCTCTGATCTTACTTACTTTACTTTTTCGGCGACAATCCGCTTATCGAATCAATGCCGAATTCAGGAGCCGTCTCCACATTACTCGGTCTTGGGCTGCCACTCTCCAGTCGCCCCTAACACCCGCTGTTCTAGCATCCTCGTCAACAGCGCTCATCCAACGGGTACGGGGTCTGCCTCGAAGTCGTCGGCCTCTGTCGGGTTCTCTGCTAAATATTGTTTTCGCTGGTCTCTCATCCGGCATCCTTGCTACGTGGCCAGCCCACTGTAGCCTGCCGTATTTGAGTCGCTTCTTTTTACACTTGGTATATTTCATGATTCATGCGCCTGCGCCACACTCCTTCGTCTAATATGCCGCCAAGAATTGATCGCAGGATCTTACGCTCGAAAACGCCAAGAGCTCGTCGGTCGCTCTCTTTCAACGTCCACGCTTCGTGGCCGTAGAGTACCACCGGGAGAATTAGCGTCTTATAGAGCGCGAGTTTTGTACGGAGTTGTAGGCTACGGGACCTCAGCTGGCTACGTAATCCGTAGAAGGCCCTGTTGGCAGCCGCTATCCGCCTTTTTACTTCACGGCTCACATCGTTGTCACATGACACTAACGTACCAAGGTAAACAAATTCGTCGACCACTTCAAAAGTATCTCCATCTATCACCACCGCAGTTCCACCACCCGAAGGGCTACCACGCTCTCTACCAGCCACCATATACTTTGTTTTGGTAGAATTTATGATAAGCCCTATCCTCGCAGCTTCCTCTTTAAGATGCGTGTACGCTTCTTCCACAGCTCTACGGTTAACACCAATGATATCGATGTCGTCCGCGAACCCTAGAAGCATATGAGATTTCGTGATGATGGTACCGCTTCTCTGCACGCCGGCCCTTCGAATAGCACCTTCTAATGCAATGTTGAACAGCAAGTTCGATAGTCCGTCACCTTGCTTCAAACCATCTAACGTCACAAACGAGTCCGAAGTCTCACCCGCTATCCTGACGCTTGATTTTGAACCATCAAGGGTAGCACGTATCAGCCTAATCAGTTTTGTTGGAAAACCATGTTCAAGCATAATCTGCCACAGCTCGTTTCGTTTAACTGAATCGTACGCCGCCTTGAAGTCTATAAACAGATGATGAGTCTGCAAGTTGAATTCCCGGAATTTATCGAGGATCTGTCGCAAGGTGAAAACCGCACTGGTATTCGCCAACAAAGGTTTCCTGTAACGGCCTCAGTCTGAGAAACAGGATGCGAGAGAGAATTTTGTATGCAGAATTGAGGAGAGTAATTCCTCGATAATTGCTGCATTCGAGTCGATGGCCCTTTTTGTAAATTGGGCATATGAGACCTTCCAACCAGTCCGTAGGTAATTCCTCCTCAGTCCATACCTTTAGTATAACCTGATGGATTGCACAATACAGCCGTTCGCTCCCGACTTTCAAAAGTTCGGCGGGGATGCCGTCCTTTCCAACTGCCGGGATCTCTGGTCACCGCCGACAATAATACGAGTAAGGAGATCCAACGACGCGTCCAAGCTGGAAATCGAGCCTACTTTTCCCTCCGCAAGATGCTTCGATCTGGGTGCATACGCCGCCGCACAAAGTTGACGGTATACAAAACGCTAATCAGACCGGTAGTCGTCCTCTATGGACTTGAGACAGTAGCTTTGCTTACGGAGGACATACGTGCACTAGCCGTATTTGAACGAAAGGTGTTCCGGACTATTTTTGGCGGAGTACAAACGGAAAGCGGAGAGTGGCGGAGGCGTATGAATCTAAATCTAAATTACTTGGATAGGAGAAACGCCAAGTAATTCTGTTAATAATACTAATTTGACCTCATCAACGGTTTGATCGTTTGCAAGACCTTTTAATACAGCCTTGAATGGTGTCTTTCATTCCGGCTGTCAAATGTATAAAATTTATGCAACTTATCAGTTAAATACTGAATAAGTAGATGAGTAGAGAAGAGTCATATGAGTTTTCAGTTTCGGCCAGCGTGCGACACTCGCCTCTACGGTCGATTTGATAATTTACTTTAGCGGTAGGAACACGTAAAGAAAGCTCCTTCCGAAAATTTTTATCATTGATAATATTAATCTCTCCGGCTTCTTGCTCGAAGAGAACGGAAAATTGATTATCACTAGCAACGCTAGAATTTAAAGAGGGTATCTCCCTCTTTCTCTTGCCGTGGCGAGCTTTCTTACTTCGACCTGACATTTAGAATACATAAAATGAATTTTCAAAAAAATAGGCATACAGATATGGATATACTAAAAATCTTTAGCCTTTAGAAAGACTGATTACCCACCTGGTGAGTTTATAGGTAACCTAACCAACAGGCACCGCAAAAGAAATAATTTTAAACTCTGGGTAAAAACCAGGAGCTAGTAAAATATGCGACCGACCTGGACGGCAGCTCGAATCACTTGGTGGTCGCTATGCGTGTACTCATCTGACACCCTCCAGCCCATGTTGGTAAGCAACGTTGGGCTGCAGAAGGTGATGTCGATGATCGATTGTTGTACCCCCCTACAAAAGGTACTGACGGATCCCACGTTAGCCAGACTTACATCTAGCTTGGACAGAGCTTCCAGCAAGCTTTGTCCCCTCGGAGTAGTGCACCTGCTACCCCATTCGACAGCCCAAGCATTGAAGTCTCCTCCAATGACAACGGGCTTGCGGCCCGTGAGTTCGTCGGTGAGCACGTCTAGCATCCGGTCAAACTGCTCCGGCGACCACCTAGGTGGAGCGTAGCAGCTACAGATGCAGACGCCATCGACCACCGCGATCACGAACCCCTCTTGGTCGGACGACACCACCTCCTGGATCGGGTATCTACCCATCACGGCGATCGCTGCCATCCGACCCTTGTCGATAACCCAGTTAGTGCCTCCACGGGGGACCCGGTAGGGATCCGCGATAATGGCAATATCGCACCCCGTCTCGGCTGCCGTTTGCCAAAGCAACTCCTGTGCCGTTTCACAATGGTTTAGGTTAATCTGTATAACCTGCACCCTTATCGTTGCAATGCCCGCCTATAAGCCGCACACAGTGGGCCACCTGTGGCATGCTTATTTCCCGCATCGACTGTGCAGAGCAGGCACCTGGGGGGTTTGCTACATCCCCTGGCGAAGTGGCCATCTTCGCCGCACCGCCTGCACAGCTTGGACCGATCGGGGGCCTTACACTTGGCCGCCCGATGGCCAAAGCCCATGCACCTGAAACAGCGTTCGATACGCCGTTTCGACACCAGTGTACACACTGACCATCCTACCTTAATTTTGCCAGACGCCAACATCTTATTGGCGATTGCCTCTGGCACGTTTAAGGTCGCAGTTTACATATCACCGTATGCCTTCCTCAACCGGATGTCTGCGGGTGCCACATCAAGCTTAAGCTGATCCCGCAGAGCATCACTCAGGTCAACTGTCGTCGTAATCTCGTCGAGGTTTTTACACTCGACCAGAACACGCTGCGACAGCGCCTTTACCTGGCCCGCTTCGCCCAGGGACGGCTCAACCAGTTTCTGGTAATTCGAACTCTGGACCGTGGGGTCCTTTTTTAGCTCGAAGAGCATATCCCCTGCCTGGGTTCGGCGGGTCTTTACTACGTTAGCCCCAAGCTCCTGCAACTTGGGGTCCACCCTAACCTTGCGCAGTAGTTCAGCGTACGACAGCTTACCTGTCAGCTTCACTACTAAGGCGTCGCCCTTATGGACGCGCCTTGGCTTTGGCTTTATAGCCGCAGCCTCGCTCGGTTTCGGCCTCGACGGTTTAGGCGGTTTACGCCTAACCACCTGCCATTCCTCCTCCCCGGTCCCGGAAACACCATCCGGGACCGCCTCCGCGCGTTCGCTGGTAGAGGCGCGAGCCGAAGTCCGCTGCCTCTTGGCTACCAGCGTTGGTCCATGGTCGGGCGTAGCCGCCTTGCGCTTGGCAAGCGGCGTACGCGCCGGACTAGGCATGGCCACAGCCTTAGCGGCTATGACCAGAGCTTCGGCGATTTCGCATCGCTGCAGAAGCTCTTGCCTCTCCACCTCGGCAGCTATGACGGTAGAGCGGAGGCTCACCGCCAGCTTTTTAATGTCGAGGTGGACATTTGACCTAGAGTTGATGAACGAGTACAACTCGTCCACCAACCTTTTAGCTTCCTCCAGCTTGCAACTGGCTGGAGGAAGCCCAACTTCGCCCTCAAGAGGGTGCACCACGCCCTCCGTTGAGATTTGCCTACCGCTGTCGCTCGCCCTCTTGGCTGAGCTAGCAGCGGTGGCCACCTGCGTTCTAACTGGGGTGTTAGACTTTGGTGGAGTCAACTTCCTCTTCGGTATCGCCCCCGTTTTCGGGGGGCTTCCCTGTATGGGCTATGCCCCCGATTTCGGCGGGCTTCCCTTCTTGGGTCGCGCCCCCGATAACGGGGGGCTACCTGTCTTTGCTGTTGGTGACCTGGCCAACTTACTACTTTTGGCAAAGATATCATCTTTGCCACTAGTAGCACCCGTATTCGCTCCCTCTTTAAGATTTAAAAATTTGTCCTCTTCAGCATCGCTGGCCGTTATCGTTCGTGTCGGTGTGCAGGCTATGGGTCCCGATCTCCAAGCTATACATTGCTTCCCTGCCGACCTGGGCGTTCATATCCCCGATGACGATTGATGTCCCGTCGTGAGCAGCTGTCGTACGTTGCCTCTAGCTGCGCATAGAACGTTTCCTTCTCATCGTTGGGTCTACCTTCGTATGAACAATGCACGTTTATGATGGTGTAGTTGAAGAAACGACCTTTTATCCTCAACACGCACATCTTTTCATCGATCGCTTTCCAGTCCATTACGCGATCCTGCATTTTATCCAACACTACGAAGCCCGTTAACAGCTCGTTGATTGCGCCACCACTCTGGAAAAATTGGGCTTTGCCGCCACGGATTCTCCACACCTTCTCGCCTTTGCGACAGATCTCCTGCAATGCCACGATGCCAAACTTTCGGGATTCTAACTGATCGAGCAGCACCCTGTCGCCACCAACGAAATTTAGCGATCTGCAGTTCCAGGTACCAAGTTTCCTAGATATACCCTGAAAAATCGTATCTGATGCACAAAACAAGTATATGCATACTAATTTGGAGGCCATTTACGTACTTCAAAATATACGTTAACAATTCAACTTTGTAATTCTTTGTATACGATAAGATCCGACTCATAGCGATTAGTTTTATAATGCTATACAATTCTGTACTGGAAGTCGTAGGTCAATCACTTGCTATAGTCCAATACGACAGAATATAAACTTGTGTGCGTCTCACTAGGCTAGATTTACGATCCTGAATCTATTAAAAGTCAATAACGATAACTTTCGTACATTGATATACAAGTTGGTGTCTGCTGGGAGGACCCCTATGGAGTCTGTTTTACGCATTATCCAACCATTTACCAACCAGCGACTTGCGACTTCTGATACGGTTGGGACGCTAGGTGAATTGAATGGATGCGACTGCTTGAAACAGTACGAACCACCCCGACTTAATGCTACTGACGCCGACGACGAGGATCGACAACTATCCCCGTAATTTTCTTATACTTTAAACAGTTGAACAAAAAAGGGATGTTATACCACGCTAAAGCCTCACTCATGTTTACACGAAAAACAGAAATTGTCCCCAAACAGTTCCAAATTCCCCGAAGTGACAATTTTATGTCTTTTGCTTACTAGTTTGCTATTATGATGGTCTTTTAGTTCCAGGTTGATACTTAATACGGCATGGTTTGGAAATATTCTTAAAGCGGCCCAAATAACAAAGAATTAAATCTTGACAAAACCAATTAGCTTTGGAAAATTGTTGAGAAAAACATTAATTGTGACAGATTGATTTAAAGAGCATTTGTTTTTTAAATACCGTGTGGCTAACTAGTTAATAAGGCTTATGCAAATTTGAACAAAAGTTTATGTCCTGGCCTCAAAATATTGTTGAAGGGGGGGGGGGGGCAAGAAAAAAATAATAACATCAAACCTTCAATAACTAAACAAAAGAGAAGAAACCAGCGTATATTTTTCCATATTTATTAAAAATTTAATAAAAATATTTTGTACAATACTTAAATTTTAGTTCAAACCGAACTAAACTTTGATATTTTTTGATCCAAGCACATAAAGTAAGGATCCTGGTAGAGATGAACCAGTTTGATCATAGTGTGAAAATGGTAGTTTAGTTTAGGTTCCTACCACTTTTTTACTTGAAACGCATATACTGCTACCAATATGTTTTTAGAAAACAAAACTCTGAAACTATTCACGTTTAAAACCGCTTATTTCTTGGTCAACCTTTTAGTCATGAATATCAGGCCATTCATTCCTCTGTTGATGCTTGTTCTCCAACAATAACGTGTTCACCTTTGTATATTAAGGATGCAAACTGTTTCGTAAATTTCAAGTTTCGAACAGTTCAGTCACATGCTTCCTGCATGCATCCAATTCATGGTAAAGAACTGTATCTCTGTGTTTTACATTCCTAGCATCCAAAATTAGGATACGTACTTGGACACTTTACCGAATAAAACGAACAATTTGGAGCTCCTCAAGCACCAATAGCTGATATTCCGGAGTGTCTAATTTGTCGTGTTTCTATCTTATCTAGTACTATGATCTAGTATCTATGACTCCAACTGCAATTCGGAATTTTTCCGTCAACAGCGGTGCAGAATTTCACTCATATATTGCTTGATTGATTTTTGCCTCAGTCTAATTCGGTTCTTTTAAAACAAGTTGAATTAAAATGGAACGAACGAACGAACGAAAAATAGTCGCCTGTGACTTGCAATAGGAACCATAAAGGTTAGTCGGTGAAAGAAAGTTGATCGATACTAACGGGATAATTGCCATAACTTTGTATATATTGGCTAATTTATAGATGTAAACTCGTTGAATTGTAAAAAATCTGCTTTTCACTAAAGAATGCAACATAGTAATATAACACTTTATTTTTTTGCTCCTTCACATTTCGGAAATTTTTGAAGGGGGGGGGGGGGGGGTGACATAAACTTTTTTTTCAAATTTGAATCAGCCTAATAATGGCAGTTAAAAATTTGTTAATTAGTTAGCATTCTCTGAATCTTGCAAGTTTTCATAGCTTTGCGCTTTTCACTACCTAATGCAAAGCAGTAAATCAAACGTCCGTAACCTGTTTTTGGATAAAGTGTAATAAGATAAAGATAAGCATAGGACAGGAGACGCAAAGAGAATCTCTCATTTGCGCATCATAGACCCTTTGACATGTTGGTCGAGATTTTACGTTTAGGACGTTAAGTTCGCCTAGGTTCAACGTTCAAAAGATATATATATACATATAACTAGCTGACCCGACAAACTTCGTATTGCCACAAATTAACCTGTGTTGTACATAAATCATGAATCTCGGATGATCTTTGTCACAATCTCGAGTTTTGCAAGTTTCTGAGGAGTTCAACCTTAGATGATTCATTTTGGCAGTTACGTAACTATGAAAGCATCCCAGGTAATCAATAAGCATCACCAATGCTATTCAAATATAGGCCAATAAGCATTTAAGTCGCCTTAAATGCTACTTAAATGCTATTTTGGCAAAATATACAACTACTTTACTGATAACCTTCTTGTAGTGCTGACAATGCTAATTTACAGCTAATTACCGACATGAAGAATTTGAATACAATTTTGGATGCCAATTTACAACACCTATGCAGTCAAAAAGCTAACATACAATAACGTGCAGTATAAAATGCCAGATACGCTGATTTGCTGCTTACGTTAAGGCTTATTAGTTACCTGGAATGGGTAGTTTAATATACAAATTTGCAATTTTTCCTCACAGTAAAGTAGAAAACAACTCCCCTGTCCCCTCATTGCATAGCCAGAGAGCGGATAGTAATATTCGCCATAATCGTACAACATTACGCCGAATATCATTTTGTGAAAAACCTTAAGCGGAATGTACCACTTCACGGAAAACTTTTTTGTGGAAAGTACCATTTCGCGATCTTCTCCTTACTCGCTGTCGCTCGTTCCAGGAAACCCAGGTAGACTTAGGAAAATAAATAAACCTAGACAGTAGGGGGCGGCGCTTCCGACGGCGGGCCCCCGGCAACACTCGCGGCAGTCTCGTCCTGAATGATCTAGTGTTACTACACTCAAGTACTTTTTTTACACGGTTTGTTTTTTCGAATATTGAGAACGGGGCTATTTAGGGACCATTCATTTATTTCTCAATACGTTTGAGAGAGGCCCGACATTTGTCACGTATTTTGTAAATGGTCCCTAAATTGCACCGTTCTTGAGTAATCGAAAAAAACAAACCGTTTAAAAAAGACTCGAGTGTATAGTTTGTTTTTGTGGTCTTGTTATTGACTAATGTTTTATGGAAGAGTCTCGAATTTCTCAAGTTCGATTAGTTTTTGAGTTTCCAAAAATTTCTGTTTTATTTGTATGAGAGTCCATATCCCCCTACCACAGGGGTGAGAGGTCTCTAACTATCATAAAATAAATTCAAGACTCAAAAAACTCCCATATGCCAAATTTGGTTCCATTGGCTTGATTAGTACTCAAATTATAAGGAAATTTGTATTTCATTTGTATGGGAGCTCCCCTCTTAAAAGGGGAAGGGGTCGCAATTCACCATAGAAAAAATTTCTGCCATCTAAAACTCCCACATGCCAAATTTGGTTCCATTTGATTGATTAGTTCTCGAGATAAGAGGAAATTTGCATTTCATTTGTATGGAAGTCCACCCTCTTAAAGGGGAGATGGGTCATAACTTATAACTCGCTTTCTAAAGAGGAGAGGGGTCTCAATTCACCATAGAAAAAAACTTGCCTCCAAAACCTCTTACATGTCAAATTTGGTTCCATTTACTTGTTTAGTACTCGAGTTATGAGGAAATTTGTTTTTCATTTGTATAGGAGCCCCCCCTCCTAAAGTGGGGAGTGGTCCTAATTCACCATGGAAAATATTCTTGCCTACAAAAACACCCACATGATAAATTTGGTTTCATTTGTTGGATTAGTTCTAGAGTTATGAGGAAATTTGTATTTCGTTTGTATGGGAGCCCCCCCTCCTAAAAAGGTAAGAAGTCCTAATTCATCATGGAAAAAATGGTTGCCCCCAAAAACACCCACATGCCAAATATGGTTCCATTTGCTTGATTAGTTCTCGAGTTATGAGGAAATTTGTATTTCATTTGTGTAGAAGTCCCCCCTCTTAAAGTGGGGAGGGGTCCTAATTCATCATAGAAAATATTTTTGCCTCTAAAACCTCTTACATGTCAAATTTGGTTCTATTTGCTTGATTAGTTCTCGAGTTATGAGGAAATTTGTATATCATTTGTATAGGAGCCCCCCCTTCTCTTAAAGTGGGGATAGGTCCTAATTCATCATAGAAAAAATTCTTGCCTCCAAAAACACCTACATGCTAAATATGGTTCCATTTGCTAGATTAGTTCTCGAGTTATGAGGAAATTTGTATTTCGTTTTTATAGGGGCCCCCCCTCCGAAAACGGGGATGGGTCCCAATTCATCATAGAAAAAAAATTTGTCTCCAAAAACACACTCATGCCAAATTTGGTTCCATTTGCTTATTTCTCGAGTTATGAGGAAATTTGTATTTCATTTGTACAGGAGCCCCCCGCTTAAAGTGGGGAGGGGTCCTAATTCACCATAGAACATTTTCTTGTCCTCGGAAACCTCCACATGCCAAATTTGGTTCCATTTGCTTGATTAGTTCTCGAGTTATGAGGAAATTTGTATGGAAGTCCCCCCCCCCTCTTATAGGGGAGGGGAGTTATAATTCCTCTTATAAAGAGGGGACGGGTCTCAATTTACCATAGAATAAATTCTTGTCACCGAAAACACCCACATGCCAAATTTTGCTTGATTAGTTCTCGAGTTATGCAGGAATATGTGTTTCATTTGTATGGGAGCCCCCTCTCTTAGTGGGGGGAGGGGTCTCTACCCATCACTAAAACCTTTCCTGGCCCCAAAAATCTCTACATGCAAATTTTCACGCCGATTGGTTCAGTAGTTTTCGATTCTATAAGGAACATACGGACAGACAGACAGAAATCCTTTTTTATATGTATAGATTATGGGGTCAGTCCCGGCGTAGTGGTTAGCATTCACACCGAGGACCCGGGTTCAAATCCCAACCCCGCAGAAGTCTTGAACGGCCCAAAGCTGGTTAAAGCAATGTTTGAATCTTTCAAAACTGCCATAACTGGTATTCTAGCATTTTCGGAAGTTATATAAAACGTGTATCGAAAATAAATTAAATTTACAATATTTTTATATTGTACGTGATATTTTTGAAAATGCTGCTACAGTGCGCTAAAACTTTGCATAATATCACTTGTTTTCGACCAACTTACAAAGGAATATAAGCTGAATCCATTCCAAAAATAGTTTGGATGTAATTTTGTAGTTATTTTGTATTTCAAGTGGATGAAATAGGCCCATTTTTTGCGTTGTAACGTCACGAAAAAGGCGTACGTTTTCGCTTTCGCAGAAAAGTACAAATTCGAACAATCTAATAATCCGTACTCTCTTTGTACTCAAAAATACCTTTAAAACGGTGCCTAAAGAATGATGATAAGTAAAATAGAACTTAAGTTACAACTGATTGAAGCCCGCGTTGTAACGTCACGGCAGTCAGCCGGACGGATTCAAAACAAGTGAGACATTAGTAATAGCATCGAAACCTTAAGTTAAGTATTTTAAGTCAGAAATGATAGCTGTCTACATAAAATTTGAAGAAAAATTAATTTTAAGAAACTTCGTTGAATGCTGAAAATTTCTATTTCTTAGATGAAAAAAGTTATAGAGCCAAACTCTTAGGGACACCCTCAAAAACAGGTTTTTCGATCTAGCTCTTTACGGTTGCCTTCATAATGCCTTTTTTAGATATTCCACAGTGTTCTACCCTATGTTGTACATGGTGGAGTACAGCATAATTTGACTAACAAAAAACAAGTGAGATTAGCTGCTTATAGCTGGTTTTCTCCGAGATACAGTACATTAAAGAATACATGTAAAAATAAAAAAAGCCAGTAATAGCTTCTAAATTTAATTAGATTACCAATTTATTAGAACATTTTCAAGCCATACGAAGCGTTATTAAAGAGCTAAATCGAAGAAAAAAACTATTTTTAAGGGTGTCTCTAAGATTTTGGCTCTATAACTTTTTCCATGTACGAAATATAAATCTTCAGTATTCAACAAAGTTTCTTAAAATTAGTTTTTACACAAATGTTTTGTAGACAGCAATCATTTCTGACTTAAAATAGAGAAAATATTTTTGTATCTACGTGAGAACACCCTAATGTCTGAATATTTTTTCTCCACTAGAAAGTGCTTTTTAAATGAAGAAACTTTTCTGAAGCAACTATTATGCTATGTCTTATGGTTTCGATGCTATTACTTATGTCTCGCTTTCTTAGCACCTCTCCCACTGCGCGACGTAATTTGTGAACAACCCCATAATTACGTACGTAAAATAGTGAAAGACAAATTAACAACACATTTTTGGATTATCCCTTATATACAGAGGGCAGCAACAGCGATAATTAACGAATATTAAATGAACAGATATTTTGTGACGTTACAACGGAGCTACGATCCTCTCTGTGCAAAGCAGAGCGTTGTAACGTCACGAAAAGTAAAAGCTGTTTAAAAATTAACTTCACTAACTATCGGAATTCTGAAAACGGCAAGTTGTTCAGTATTCATCTCTTATCAAATCATAGAAGAACATGTTTAGATAAAATTTGAAAGAGAGCAGAATTTTCATGTTTTTACCTTTTTTATACTATATAACAAAGGTTTAGAAATTGGTCGAAAAACACGAAATTGATCCGAGGCCCGTAGGGCCGAATCACATATACCAATCCATAGAGCTCGACGAACTGAGCAATGTCTGTGTGTGTGTGTATGTGTGTATGTGTGTGTGTGCAGCTCATTTTCTATCGCCTGTTTCTCGAAGATGGCTGAACCGATTTGATCGCTTTTACTTTTGTTTGAAAGGTATTATTGTCTAGTGTATCACTATTGAATTGCTTTGCGGTCCGACGTTTCGTTTAAAAGTTATAAGCAAAAATGTGAAAACTACGTGACACGCGTTTCTCCTGAACTACGCAACAAATTTTAACGATCTTAGTACCAAACGAAAGCTCTTGCTGTTACTAAACTTTGTACCAAGTTTTATTGAAAACGGACAAGCAGTTTAAAAGTTAGCCTTAAAAAACCATTTTTGATAAGGTTCAAATGATCGCCTGTTTCTCAGAGATGGCCGAACCGATTTATGCGCCATTAGTTTTATTTGGCAGGTAATATAGCCGGATAGATCACTATTGAATGGTTTTTGGATTGGACGTTTAATTTGAAAGTTATGAGCAATCGTATACACCACACCAAAATTAATAATAATTTATAATGATTTTAACCAAGATAATTTACCTAATTTCAATTATTTTAATATCAAACGAGAGGTTTTGACACTACGAATATATATGCAAAATTTCATAAGAATTGGTTTTACCGGTCAAAAGATATCAATCCACGAACGCTCGCGCCAACACAGTTACTCGTGCGCACTAGAGTTTTAACTAGGAAAACTTGTTTTTAAGTTTATCGAACCTTTGGAAGAGTTTCTTGAAATTGAATGCTCTATCATCTGGTGCAATTTAAATTTGGATTAATCCCCCTAAAAGTGAAAAAAAAATTTTTTCAGTTTCAATATAACACATTGATATGTTCTGCAAAGTTTTAGAGCCTATTATTACAAGAAATTTTGCTGAAGACTGTAACCTGAGATAGAAGCGAAGACAGAGAAATCTTATTTATTGTTTCTGTATTTGTAAAATCAGTTTTTCTATTTTAGCTCTTTATGTAATTGTTGTATGACTTTTTCATGTGTTATCAAGTTATACAAATAGTAAAAATACACAACTTTGCTGAAAATAGTATACCTCTATGTTTGCTTGTTTAGGAACTGTAGAACTTTGATTATAAAAATACCCTGATTTTAACCCCGAATTACTCGACTACCAAGTGACGGATACATTTTAAACATTTTACATTTGCTTAGTTTTGTTTTGCTACATACAGACATCATTTTTCCATATGAAGTAACGTGAAAAAATTCCAGTTTGGGGCCAATAGCGGTACACCCACGGTTGCCAGTATGCCAGATAAATCTGGATTTTGCCAGATTTTTGATTGCGCGCCAGACCAACAGACAAAGCTTAAAACCTTCCAGATATTTGGCAATGTGCCAGATTTTCGATCCTCCGTCTTGCAAAAAGGTCATCACTTCTAATTTTGGACAAAATTTTGCATCTACGGTGAGCAAAACAAGCAAGCTTTTTTCAGGAAAACGCCTCCCCATCGGACTAATTTACCACCAGATTTTTGTCAGACACTTTTATTCGTGTTCGCCAGATTTTCGGGAAAACCTGGTGGCAACCTTGGGTGCACCTCACATGCTGCTTGCTTCGTTTCTGTGCTCTCGGTTTATGCTGATCTATTTTCCTAACAATTTAAAGTATTATTGCATTGAATAATTCAGACATTTTGCTGAACATTTTTTTGAAGAATGTACGTTAGTTAAACACCGATTGGTTAATATGGTATTCAAAAACCTACACATGTTATTCAGAATACAACAGCGTAAGTAACCGAAGGTTAATAAAAATTGATGAAATTTTTTCAAGAAAACCTTGTTGATGCATAGTTATGCATAGTTCAAAAACCTATAAACTAGACCTTTACTACGCAATGTATATGTTAAAGAATAATATTTCTTCTTACAACTTACTTTTACTTGCACTTACCCACAACAATTAGTATTAGAATTAGTAACAACTTACTCAGCAATTTCATGAGAAAAAGAATTATCAAAATTTGTAAGTGCTACTAGTTTGTTCAAATTTTGTAAACTTATTCAATTTCCAAAATTTTTATATAAAGCAACGCACAATGCAACGTTAACTAATAAATGAATTATGTTCCGGAGACGTGTCGATTTCTATCTCAAATAGCAAGTAAGACCGTATAACAAAGGTTCCTTTCACCAATAGGTGGATTAAATCAGGTTTTTAACAGAAGAACCAAAAGACGTATTTCTGGCGCGTTGTAACGTCACGCTACATATTTGCTTTCCAAAACAATCTGGGCAAAGTAAATGCTTTTAATTTGTTCACTTTTAATAGCAAATTTTATGCTCTTTCCAAATATAAACAAATATTTGGGAGTTTCTCAACGATTTTCCCAGCTAAAACATAAATACTGTGCAAAAAAAAAGTTGAAACGTTGTAACGTAAAACGTCACGGCGGGATGTATATATCTATACATATAAAAAAGGATTTCTGTCTGTCTGTCTGTCTGTCTGTCTGTCTGTCTGTCTGTCTGTCTGTCTGTCTGTCTGTCTGTCTGTCTGTCTGTCTGTCTGTCTGTCTGTCTGTCTGTCTGTCTGTCTGTCTGTCTGTCTGTCTGTCTGTCTGTCTGTCTGTCTGTCTGTCTGTCTGTCTGTCTGTCTGTCTGTCTGTCTGTCTGTCTGTCTGTCTGTCTGTCTGTCTGTCTGTCTGTCTGTCTGTCTGTCTGTCTGTCTGTCTGTCTGTCTGTCTGTCTGTCTGTCTGTCTGTCTGTCTGTCTGTCTGTCTGTCTGTCTGTCTGTCTGTCTGTCTGTCTGTCTGTCTGTCTGTCTGTCTGTCTGTCTGTCTGTCTGTCTGTCTGTCTGTCTGTCTGTCTGTCTGTCTGTCTGTCTGTCTGTCTGTCTGTCTGTCTGTCTGTCTGTCTGTCTGTCTGTCTGTCTGTCTGTCTGTCTGTCTGTCTGTCTGTCTGTCTGTCTGTCTGTCTGTCTGTCTGTCTGTCTGTCTGTCTGTCTGTCTGTCTGTCTGTCTGTCTGTCTGTCTGTCTGTCTGTCTGTCTGTCTGTCTGTCTGTCTGTCTGTCTGTCTGTCTGTCTGTCTGTCTGTCTGTCTGTCTGTCTGTCTGTCTGTCTGTCTGTCTGTCTGTCTGTCTGTCTGTCTGTCTGTCTGTCTGTCTGTCTGTCTGTCTGTCTGTCTGTCTGTCTGTCTGTCTGTCTGTCTGTCTGTCTGTCTGTCTGTCTGTCTGTCTGTCTGTCTGTCTGTCTGTCTGTCTGTCTGTCTGTCTGTCTGTCTGTCTGTCTGTCTGTCTGTCTGTCTGTCTGTCTGTCTGTCTGTCTGTCTGTCTGTCTGTCTGTCTGTCTGTCTGTCTGTCTGTCTGTCTGTCTGTCTGTCTGTCTGTCTGTCTGTCTGTCTGTCTGTCTGTCTGTCTGTCTGTCTGTCTGTCTGTCTGTCTGTCTGTCTGTCTGTCTGTCTGTCTGTCTGTCTGTCTGTCTGTCTGTCTGTCTGTCTGTCTGTCTGTCTGTCTGTCTGTCTGTCTGTCTGTCTGTCTGTCTGTCTGTCTGTCTGTCTGTCTGTCTGTCTGTCTGTCTGTCTGTCTGTCTGTCTGTCTGTCTGTCTGTCTGTCTGTCTGTCTGTCTGTCTGTCTGTCTGTCTGTCTGTCTGTCTGTCTGTCTGTCTGTCTGTCTGTCTGTCTGTCTGTCTGTCTGTCTGTCTGTCTGTCTGTCTGTCTGTCTGTCTGTCTGTCTGTCTGTCTGTCTGTCTGTCTGTCTGTCTGTCTGTCTGTCTGTCTGTCTGTCTGTCTGTCTGTCTGTCTGTCTGTCTGTCTGTCTGTCTGTCTGTCTGTCTGTCTGTCTGTCTGTCTGTCTGTCTGTCTGTCTGTCTGTCTGTCTGTCTGTCTGTCTGTCTGTCTGTCTGTCTGTCTGTCTGTCTGTCTGTCTGTCTGTCTGTCTGTCTGTCTGTCTGTCTGTCTGTCTGTCTGTCTGTCTGTCTGTCTGTCTGTCTGTCTGTCTGTCTGTCTGTCTGTCTGTCTGTCTGTCTGTCTGTCTGTCTGTCTGTCTGTCTGTCTGTCTGTCTGTCTGTCTGTCTGTCTGTCTGTCTGTCTGTCTGTCTGTCTGTCTGTCTGTCTGTCTGTCTGTCTGTCTGTCTGTCTGTCTGTCTGTCTGTCTGTCTGTCTGTCTGTCTGTCTGTCTGTCTGTCTGTCTGTCTGTCTGTCTGTCTGTCTGTCTGTCTGTCTGTCTGTCTGTCTGTCTGTCTGTCTGTCTGTCTGTCTGTCTGTCTGTCTGTCTGTCTGTCTGTCTGTCTGTCTGTCTGTCTGTCTGTCTGTCTGTCTGTCTGTCTGTCTGTCTGTCTGTCTGTCTGTCTGTCTGTCTGTCTGTCTGTCTGTCTGTCTGTCTGTCTGTCTGTCTGTCTGTCTGTCTGTCTGTCTGTCTGTCTGTCTGTCTGTCTGTCTGTCTGTCTGTCTGTCTGTCTGTCTGTCTGTCTGTCTGTCTGTCTGTCTGTCTGTCTGTCTGTCTGTCTGTCTGTCTGTCTGTCTGTCTGTCTGTCTGTCTGTCTGTCTGTCTGTCTGTCTGTCTGTCTGTCTGTCTGTCTGTCTGTCTGTCTGTCTGTCTGTCTGTCTGTCTGTCTGTCTGTCTGTCTGTCTGTCTGTCTGTCTGTCTGTCTGTCTGTCTGTCTGTCTGTCTGTCTGTCTGTCTGTCTGTCTGTCTGTCTGTCTGTCTGTCTGTCTGTCTGTCTGTCTGTCTGTCTGTCTGTCTGTCTGTCTGTCTGTCTGTCTGTCTGTCTGTCTGTCTGTCTGTCTGTCTGTCTGTCTGTCTGTCTGTCTGTCTGTCTGTCTGTCTGTCTGTCTGTCTGTCTGTCTGTCTGTCTGTCTGTCTGTCTGTCTGTCTGTCTGTCTGTCTGTCTGTCTGTCTGTCTGTCTGTCTGTCTGTCTGTCTGTCTGTCTGTCTGTCTGTCTGTCTGTCTGTCTGTCTGTCTGTCTGTCTGTCTGTCTGTCTGTCTGTCTGTCTGTCTGTCTGTCTGTCTGTCTGTCTGTCTGTCTGTCTGTCTGTCTGTCTGTCTGTCTGTCTGTCTGTCTGTCTGTCTGTCTGTCTGTCTGTCTGTCTGTCCCTATGTTCCTTATAGAATCGAAAACTACTGAATCGATTGGCGTGAAAATTTGCATGTAGGGATTTTTGAGGCCAGGGAAGTTTCTCTCGATGGCAAAAGACCCCTCCTCCCACTAACCCAAGCAACACAGCTTGTTATAGAATAGTATAACATTACATTCTCTCTATTACAGCACTCGTTCGCTACTTGCACGAATGAGGCGATGCGATTAGCGAATTTCGTTTTTTAATTGCACGATAGTTGCCAATATTTATTGTAAAACGTCTGCCTCACCCCTATGGCAGGGGGATAGGACTCTCATACAAATAAAACAGAAATTTTTGCGTACCGTCAAACGGGGTAACTTGCAACAGTTCTCAACTATTAGTGCAAGTAAAAACTTGTCTCCAGTGCGATGTATCAGAAACTGGAACTAAAGGGAGAAGCAGCTAATTTTGACATTGTTGGAGTTGGTAATGGCCGATCAAATGCAAGTTGTCTTGTATCAGTTCAATTGACATCCAAATGCAGCGATTATGCGACCACTTTGAAATGTCTAGTTATCCCCAAAATTACGAATTCGATTTCTCATAAACGTGTCGACATTTCAAATTGGAGTATTCCGATTGGATTGCATTTGGCTGATCCCTCGTTTCACACTCCCTCAGAAATAGACTTATTAATTGGTCTTGATCATTTCTTTTCAGTTATGTAGCATGGTCATTTTAGAATTGATGAAGATTTGCCTGAGCTGCGAGAAACCGAGTTTGGTTGGGTTGTTTCCGGTGAAATTCGTGATGAATTTGAATGCTAGACTAGCAACCGCGATTACAATTGAATTATTGAATAATACCACCAACCGATTACGGAGTATAAAAGAATGCCGAGACTCACTTCCCTTTGATCCTGAAGAGCAAGAATGTAAAGAAAACCTTTTGTTCAACTCACCGAATAGATATTACAGGTCGTGATACAGATAGTTGATCTCCCCATCCACGACAATGTAAACCAATTTCATGACAACCTGTCGTCAGCATTTCGTCGTTTCTTGTTCCGTACACGATGCCTGCCTCGAAATCCTAAGTTGTGTCTCCAGTACTCAAGGTTCATCGAAAAATCTGAGTCTATTGGTCACTATCGAGATAGCCTAGAAAAAGTTGATCCCCCAGACAAGTTAAGGTTACCACCCTCGTCTTGCCGTCCTATGTCCGACTAGTTCGAGCGCGATACTTAGAGTAGTCTTCGATGCTCGGCTAACTCATATCATGCTAAACCCTTAAATGATCCTTTACAAATCTAACCCACTATGTAAAACGATTAAATAACCAATTTAACGCTTTTCCTTTGTATTTACTATTGATATGAAGCAGATGTACAGACAAGTTTTAGTAAACCCAGATCAAACCTCTATCCAACGTATATTTTGGCGTTCTAATCCAAAGGAGAGACTCCGAATATTGGTGCTGCAAACTGTAACAGCAAACGGAACAGCCTCTGCAATGTTTCTTGCTATCCCGCTTGATTCGAAAAGTACTACCCGCTCTGCAAATCCACTTTTTCCGCTATTCGTCTGTGGCCGGATAGCCAAATATTTGTGGTGTAATAGCAAAGGAAGGAAATTATCCGTGGTCCTATGTGCGATCGAAAGATAACCCTGCTGACATCTTATCCCTTGGACAACCTGCAGAATACTTAAAGCCGAACCAGTTATAGTGACGAGGGCTATCTTTTCTCACATCTAATGATTACCAGGCTGTTTCTTTAGATAAAGTTCCTGACAGTGAGTTACCCGATCTTAAACCCGTGTCTATGCTTGTGACTCTTTAATCAACAAGAATAGTCTCCCGCTTGTCAAGGGATATAGCTCTTTCCGAACACTACAGCGCGTTTCAGCCTATGTATACGTGGCGCTTTGCTCGCAATTGCCGTTTGAAAGATTCACTTCACTTCCCGCTGTTTCTGGACTAAGAGCATCATGCATTGCTATTGATCAACCTACAAATCGCTCTTCCTAAGTTTCTTTAGACAGGTTCAACATTTCCATTCGCACCGGGGATGATGTTCGCGACAGCGAAAAATACGCTAAAATCCGTCAACCGTATGAAACACATGCTTTCGAAGATTCGAGAAGCATCTCCAAGCTGCCTGCATCTGCTAGCAACGTACATCGAACATTCTAGGCACTTCTTTTCTATGCCAGCAATGTATTTCGTCGAACCTTCCCGAAGTTGCCCGAGATGACCAGAATGTCGCGCCATGTAGTATAAATACGGGCGTTTAACAGAATGCAAAAAAGAAGTATTTCAACCGTCTTAGAGACAACAAGTGATAGTAACAACGAGTGATTAGAACCAGGGGCGGACTGAGAGCCAAAGGGCCCACCGGGCCTTTGAGATTAGGGGCCCCAGTTTGCAATATTCTCATGATAGTAACACAAAAGGCACTCACTCAGACACTGTCGAGTGTTGAGTATTGGGAGAACGGGCAGCATAGCGGCTCGATGCTCGAAACAAAACAAACTCAGTCGTTATTAGGACCGAGTTACCAGCTTTTAGCGTGTGCGTCATATTAGCGGTTCATGGTACTTTAGTTTGGACGCATTTTTCTTCAACCCAATCTTCGCTGCTTTGAGTTTTAGTTTGTTCAGCCACCACCACAGATGCTGTTTTATCGACAATAACCGTTTCATTGGGAAAGCAGACGAACTAACTAGATTTGCTGAAGATTGTGCCTGTGTGTTGCTCCTTTCATAACATCCTGTAACGGCGTGTTTACAATCCCACATGAGGGACCATCAGGGTGGTAAATGGTTGGATAACGCGTAAAACAGACCCCATTGTGGTCCCTAGCCTCTTATCTAGCAACTCCTACCCCTACCTCCACGTGGTATCAGCTGGAATACGAGCAATCTTAGCGGAGATCGGGTAACCAACCCCGGTGGAAACTAAGGTCGTATACCAACAGGGGAGGAGGCACAGTGTGTCTCGACACTGCAAGATGGCAGCCCCATTACGAGACTCGGTAGCGTAAGCCCTAGTACGGCTACCTATCCAAAAAAAACTAACAAGAGTCAAGAAATATCTTCTCGGAATATTCGGCATGGACCAAGGCGACGAAATAAGGACATGGAATGGAGACTTGGTACCTGGAACTGCAGATCGCTAAATTTCGTTGGCGGCGACAGGGTGCTGCTCGATCAGCTAGAACCCCGAAAGTTTGGCATCGTGGCACTGCAGGAGATCTGTCGCAAGGGCGAGAAGGTGTGGAGGATCCGTGGCGGCAGAGCCCGATTTTTCCAGAGTGGTGGAGCGACCAACGAGCTGGGAACGGGCTTCGTAGTGTTGGGCAAAATGCAGGATCGCGTAATGGATTGGAAAGCGATCAACGAGAGGATGTGCGTGTTGAGGATAAAAGGCCGTTTCTTAAACTACACCACCATAAACGTGCATTGCCCACACGAAGGTAGACCCGACGACGTGAAGGAAGGTTTCTATGCGCAGCTGGAGGCAAAGTACGACAGCTGCTCACCGCGGGACATCAAGATCGTCGTCGGGGATATGAACGCCCAAATCGGCAGGGAAGCAATGTATAGACCGGTGATCGGGCCCCATAGCCTGCACACCGACACCAACGATAACGGCCAGCGATGCATCAATTTTGCGGCTTACCAAGGCTTGGTGATCAAAAGCACTTTCTTTCCTCACAAAGATATCCACAAGGCCACCTGGAGATCACCTGACCAACGAACCTCGAACCAAATCGACCATATTCTCATCGAGGGCCGGTTTTTCTCGGACATCACCAACGTACGCTCCCTACGCTCAAAACTATCGACGGTTTATACCTCACGACAAAGTCGCCCTCCTCGGCTAAACATTCGGCAACTAGACAACCCGCGAACTGCCGAAAACTACGCGCGCGTACTGGATGAAGCTCTGCCTTCCTCTGTGGAGCTAGATGCTTCGAACCTCGAAAACGGATGGAGTAGGATACGCTCGGCCGTCAAGGAGGCCGCAACCGCGGTGCTAGGTGTGGAAACCTCGAGTGCACGAAATGATTGGTTTGACGGGGAATGCCAAGAAGCGATAGAGAGGAAAAAATGAGCTTGGGAAAACTGAGCATATCCACGAGAGAGAATTTGGCCAAGTATCGACGAGCGAGGAATGAGTTGACCACAATCCTGAGAAGAAAAAACTACAAGGTATACAGCCCTAAGGGTTGTACGAAAGGGTGACGTAGGACTGTGTCATATAATACTCATTACATTGATAACATGTTTTAATCGATGAAGTATAACTTTATGTCTGATCATTAGATCGAAGACTAATGCAAACTGCATTTATGGCATATGCATATTTGAGTATCTGTGAGTATCATTGTTTGAGTGTTTATTTGTAAAAGAAGAGCGAAATATTCTGATTTAATTCTTCATTGAATCAATGATGGTTTTGAAAAAAACCGTTTGAAATTGTTTGGTGGCCCTGAAAAGAACTATGTTTGAGCTGATAGCACTTCTTAAAAATCAGTACTATAATTACTGTTGCCAATATATAGATGGATGTCGCTATTCGGTCCTTTAGACTCTAGGATGATGGTTGCCCGTTAATACAGGAGTTTCGGTCCTTTAGACTCTAGGATGATGGTTGCCCGTTAATACAGGAGTGATAGGAAATACCAAATCACTGAAAAGTAGAAATGGATTAGTTTTATCAAAATACTGACCGTCCGTCAGTGCGATCGTGCGATAAATGAGCAGGCGGCGAACCAAGTGTACCATTTTATAGTCACTGGCACTGCCGCTGCTGCTTGTAAGCTAGTGTAGGTGGTGGAGGAAACCATATCGGCTGCTGCTGCTTAAATGATTGTCCGACACTGATTGAGCAAGCTATCGAACAATTTCGCATGTCTGCGATGGGGATTATGCAAAATGTAACGTAAAGTGCATCGTGTGGGATTCACGTTGGTCATTTCCCGCTGATTCCGCTTGTCTTCGGGGTCGGTGTTGCCGTCAATAGCCATCGATGTTGCCAATTGGATTGGAAAAGGGGTGTGGCTTACAAAGTGGTCTCAAAGGTTATCATTTGGATCCAAATCCTTTGGTGTATCTAATTGTCGTCCGTGCCTGTGAAGCTAGGCGATCACAAGGGAAATGTATGGGAAAATTCGCCCTTAAAACTTTACACACATTTTCACTATTTAGCGTATAAAAAATTATTATTAATATGTTACTATAAAATTGCTGGACATTTTATCTATCCAACGACATATTAACTGTTATATTTCGTTCAGTAGTATAGTAGCTATTAGCGTTTGAAATATTTCATTCAAACGTTACACTTCTATTTTTCGTTTTTACAAAGTGCTACCCAGTCCCAGTATAGTAAACAAAGACGTAGTCCTACGTCAAAAGCGCCAGAAGAAGGACAGAGATCGTGAGGAGCTTGAACAACTATTCCGGGCTAATGATACCCGCAAGTTTTACAAGAAGGTGAACCAAACTCGCAAGGCCCACACACCAAATCCTGACATGTGTAGGGACGAGGGAGGGGATCTAATCACAAACGAGCGCGAGGTGGTCGACAGGTGGAAACAGTTCTTCGATGAACACCTCAACGGCGATATAGCAGTAGGAGACGCAATGGAAGTTAACCTCGGAGTACCTACAAACGACAACAGCGTACCGAATCCCGATCTCGAAGAGATCCGACGAGAAATCGGTCTGCTGAAGAATAATAGAGCCGCCAGGAAGGACCGACTCCCGACAGAACTCTTCAAAAATGGTCAAGAACCGCTAGTAACGGCACTTAACTGGCTGATTTCAAGGATTTGGGAAGAAGAGAAACTACCGGAGGAGTGGATGGAAGGCGTAGTCTGTCCCATCTACAAAAAGGGCGACCGGCTGTATCTACCGCGGCATTACGCTGATCAACGCCGCCTATAAGGTGCTCTCCCAAATTTTGTTGCGTCGTCTATCCCCAATAGCAAGAGAATTCGTAGGGCAGTATCAGGCGGGCTTTATGGGGGCCCGTGCTACTACGGATCTAATTTTTACTCTCCGACAAATCCTTCAGAAATGTCGAGAGTACAACGTGCCCACGCATCATATTTTCGTGGATTTCAGAGCAGCATACGATACCGTTGAACGCGTACAGCTATGGCAGATAATGCACGAGTACGGTTTTCCGGACAAACTGACGCGGCTGATCAAAGCTACTCTGGAACGAGTGATGTGCTACGTGCGCGTTTCGGGGACACTCTCAAGCCCTTTCGAATCGCGCAGAGGGTTACGGCAAGGGGATGGACTGTCCTGTATGTTATTCAATATCGCTATTGAAGGTGTGATCCGGCGAGCGGGCATCGAAACGAGAGGAACGATCTTCAGTAAGAGTAGCCTTTGCAGACGACCTCGACATCATTACTAGAAACCGTGGGATGGCGGAGGTAATCTACGCCAGACTAAAAACGGAGGCTAGGAGGATAGGGTTACAAATTAATGCGTTGAAAACTAAATATATGGTAGGAAGAGGCTCTCGAGAAAGTAACGTTTGCCTCCCACGGACAGTGACTATTCACGGCGATGAAATGGAAGCGGTTGATGAGTTCGTATATTTGGGATCTCTGGTCACCGCCGACAATAATGCGAGTAAGGAGATCCAACGACGCATTTAAGCTGGAAATCGACCCTACTTTTCCCTTCGCAAGACGTTTCGATCAAGGAGCATACGCCGCCGCACAAAGCTGACGATGTACAAAACACTAATCAGACCGGTAGTACTCTACGGACTTGAGACAGTAACTTTACTTACGGAAGACATACGTGCACTTGCCGTTTTTGAACGAAAGGTGTTGCGGACTATTTTTGGCGGAGTACAGACGGAAAGCGGAAAGTGGCGGAGGCGTATAAATCACGAGCTACAGGCACTGCTCGGAGAGATTCCCATCGTACACCTGGCGAAAGTTGCGAGACTACGGTGGGCCGGCCACGTCGCAAGGATGCCGGACGACTGTGTAGTGAAATCCATTCTCTTCAAGAACCCCACCGGCACCAAGAATAGAGGGGCTCAACGTGCTAGATGGCTCGACCAGGTTGAAGCCGACTTGCGTGTGTTGAGACGCGCAACGAATTGGCGACGAGTAGCCCAGGACCGAGTACAATGGAGAGGAATTCGTGATACGGCAAGAGCCACCCCGGCTCTCGGCTGAATAAGTAAGTAAATGAGGGACCATCACGTTCATAAAGTCCCCTGCGAGGTTAGAATGGCCATGATTTTACGGTCGATGGTATCATACGCAACTTTGAAATCAATGAAATAATTGTGCGTTGAATTCTGTATTCATGGACTTTTTGGAGGATCTGCGCAGCGTGAATATTTGATTCTTTACTGACCGTACTTCAGCGTACCCGGAAGAGAAATTTCCACATTCTGATGAGTGCCACTGTGCATCTTTGCCAGCAATGCAACGTTTTCCTCCTCTATCACCCATTTATATTCCTGCAGATTTTAAATTATAGGGTTAATGACATGCAAAATTTCAAGTATCAAATAGATAAGCTGATTTTATAAATTATAGGATGTCAACAGTTCAATGTATATGATTAGCTTACTGCGTCTACACATCAGAACAGAACAGTTCTTAGTGCAGGTGATTCCCGTGCCGTGTTATAGCTATCCCTGGGATTAAACTCTTGAATTCTCCTGTAAGAATCCAGCTTCTATAAGCAAGGTATTCTGTGCGAATCATCTGTAGAATTTCTTCGCACGATTCCAATGTGAGAAATGCCCGAGACTCTGCGCGAATCTTTTAGGTTCGTCCTGGTAGAACTGCGGAAAAAAGAACCCACCGTCCAAAATCGCAAGAACGAAGAGCACGTGCCCGCTGATCCAGAGGAGAGGTTCGTCAGCAACGACACACGGAGTTTCTACAAAACGGTCAGGTGCAAGAATTTTGCCATGTCTGTGATGTGCAATGATAGTGCTGGCAACCTGCTTACTGACAAAACGACGGTAGCAGCCAGGTGGAAGAGTATTTCCAGACGCTGTTGAATAGAGAAGTAAACACGAGAATCAGCAGGTACAGGATAAGAATTTTGAGCGACGGCCAAACTGTGGAGCCACCAACACAGGAGGAGGTCAAAAGAGCAATCAGTGAGCTGAAAAACGGTAAGGTTGCTGTAAAGGATGGTATCCTGGCTGAACTTCTAAAAGAGGAGAGCGAGCAGCTATACGAAACAATTCGCCACCTCATTGTCAGGAACAGAATATGGGAGGAAAATAAATATCGGAGGGGTGGTTGACTGGCCTCTATTCCCATAATTTTAAAAACGGACATCGACTTGCGAGTTAAAACTACCGAGGCATTACGTTGCTCAATTTTGCCTATAAGGTGCTCTCCCTATCCTGTGCTTTAGACTGAGTCCGTTAGCTGAGTTCTTCGTCGGCGAGTATCAAGCTGGTTTTCATGAGGGACGCTTCACGATGGATCAGATATTTTCCCTGCGTCAAGTAACTGACGAGTTCCGGGAGTGCAACTTGCAGACTCATCATATTTTCATGGATTGCAAGGCGGCATACGATTCAGTCAAACGAAATGAGCTGCGACAGTTAACGCTAGGACATGGTTTTCCCATAGAACTAGTTACGTTGATTCGTGTAACGCTGGATGAGTAAAAATTATGAGTCAGAATAGCAAATGAGACCTCACGTGCTTTTTGATTTTGCGGATGACGTCGATATCACCGAAATCAAAAGTAGAGCAGCGAAAGAAGCCTTTAGGCCATTTATTGAGAAATTGCGACTTACCATTAACACCGCCAAAACGAAGTACATGGCGTGGAAATCCAAATGGTGTTAGTGTCGAAAAGGAGCTGAACATATTTTGGTATGCTCGTGACATGTGACAACGATGTAAGTCACAAAATAAAACGGCTAATTGCAGCTGCGAATTGGCCTTTACGCAGGCATTACATTTTGTAGCTGAAGTCCCGTAGCTTGCAAATTCGCATAAACTGACGCTCTAGAGAACACTAATCCTCTCGGTGGCCCTTTACGGACATGAATCATGGACGCTAAAAGAAGCTGATCGACGAATCCTTGGGGTTTTAGCGTAAAATTTTGCAAAATCCAAAATGGAGTGTAGTGCAGACGCATGAACCACGAGCTGTATTAAGAATGCAAATATGCTATTATAATGAAGATAGTACAGTGTGGCAGTCTGCGCTGGGCTGGTCACGTGTCTAGAATGCCCGACGAAAGAGTAGCCAAAATTATTTTAAGCAGACAATCAAGAAGAGGCCGTGCACTTCAGAGTAGACATCGCACTGATAGATGTGCTCTATCGAGTATGATGCACGTTCAACTGGTGTTCGAGGGGTTTGAAGAAAGGTAGCCTAGGATTGAGTACTGGAGAACCATAATTCATCCGGCGCATGATCGATGACAGACCGTCGCCACTGAAGTAAACTAAGTATGGAGCTTAAGCCGACAGTTCAATATATTTAAGTAGTCAAATCACTGCGGATGAAATACTAATTCTACTTTTAAATACTCAGAATTGAAGCTGGTAATATTTTCGGAGCTTGGACCCCAACAGCTCTACTTATATGATTTTTTGAATAAAGTTCGGGGCCCCAACAGTCCCATTTGAAGCTGAATTTTCAATCATCAAATCGGCTGATTTCATAAATCATGGGGCTCCAGCAATCGAACATTCGTGAGTCGTAGAAAGAGTTTAACTAAAATAATAATTTTGGAAAATCTCATTTTGTGTAACGATGAAATTTTTACTGGGGCCCACCGGGCATTTGCCCGGTTGCCCGGTGGGCCAGTCCGCCCCTGATTAGAACTAAGTGAAAGTACCACATTGTGCAAAAGTATAGTTAAATAAAAGTAGTGTTAAGCAAAAGTGATCTTTTCCCGACATCCGAAAGAATTCCAGTTTGGCGTCGTCCCTAGTCGGTAAACCGTTCCGGCAAGGATTCAGTGTTTTGCGTGACCCTTCCACCCTCTCCGGCGTCGCCTCTGGACTCTACCCTTCGCAGTGGTGTAGCACAAATCCATCCAGCTGTTGTTACTGTGACTTTTGTTCCAATGGCGGTAAGAAGGCACCGCTCACCCACCCGCCTTCGCATGTTGGCATTGGTGCCAACAGACACTGTACTGTACAATGAATCCATTTCCGCAAAGGCTGCAAGTGTTGCCGAACAAGTAATGAACAGTGCCAAAATCCGGGTTTGTAAGTTGTACGACCAGGTGCTGACGAGTTGCGATGGATGTGTCTTGCTTCACTATGGAACTTATTAAAAAAAGCTTATTTCAACCAAATTTCGGGGGTTAAATTTTGCAGGCTTCTGCTTGCGGCAAGTTTCGTATCACATTCAAGCTTGTTTTCATGGACAAGTTCACGCAAAAAGTCAGGATTTCGAAAGATATACGTTCTTGTGGTAAGAAAACCAGTGTTTTTGTCACAGAAAAGATTATGGTTTCGGAAGTATACAAAAAAGATTAATGGTATGTTCCAGTTTTTTGGTTTGTAAAATATAACATAATTATCCTAATTTCATCCTTGGAGAGTGTTTCGATTGTAACAATGCTTGAAAAATACACGCATTCGAAAGCGGCCCATTTCTAAACGATCTAAGCTTTATTACGAGCTGCTGATACTTAACGGTAGATTTAATAAAGATAAAAGAAATATTTCAAATGTCAATACATGTTAGACAATTCATGTTGATCTATAAGAATTCAAATAAACACTAAGAGCATTAAAAATGGGGTGATCAACAACAAATATGTAAAAAGCAAACGAATCATTAAGATTTAGCTAATATATTGGATAGCCCCGTAGAAATTTTTATGCTGGTAGGTAGGTATGAAGGTTTCATTTTTTTTTTACTCTTTTGCACCACAAAATAAAATTGAATAGAGATCAACTTTTTTCTTCAAGTTATGTTATGTGATGTAACCCAATACTTTTCCATAAGACATATGGCACTTCCCGTTTCATATACAACCAAACAGAAAGACATCTTAGTTTATTATTAAAACTCGAGACTCTAGTGATTATTCGCACGCTTGCATAAGCATACCAATAAATCTTGGCGATTACATTTAAGCTCCCGGAACACTATTCACTATTCCCGGTTTCAAGAACTATTTATATAAAATATGTCAAAATGCAGTCGAAGGTTGCCGTAACATGTGTATAAATTTTCACTTTAAGCAGCTAAATGGTTTTTTCTAGAGAAATTCTAGTAAAATCGTCTCTTTTGGGGCCTCTGAATTGTTGATAAACTTCTATTTTGCCATTCGTATATGGAGAATATAAAGACCATTTATCTTTTTTGAAAACATTTTATCGAATTTTGAAATACAGGGATACCTGGATATAAGATAATTTATAATTTCAAAAATTTGTCTTATATCAAAATTGTTTTATATCGTAACATGATTTAAAAAAAAATTGCGTTAGCGGTCGCCAATTTTGTTCTGTGTTGTATGCTTACGTTTATGAAACAATTTAATATTATTTGAACTATGTATTAGTTTTTTACAGGTTTCAGGGTTTATTTAAAATAGTGAACATCTTCATGGCGCCGATTTTGGAAAGGAAAATTAACTCTGGTATCTTTACCAGCTATGTTAAAGGGATTTGTCTTATATCGAGGTAAAAATTATCTTATATCGAGGTTGTTTTATAACGAGGTTGTTTTATACCGAGATATCCCTGTAGCTTATTTCACGCCGAATTGATTTTTAGCAGTGTTGGGCACCCTCAATTTATTAATTAGCTAATTGATAAAATTTGTTAGATATTCGAGGACATTTCGACAATCTGCAAATTAATAACTACCTTCTGCGAGTTAACGAAAAAGTTCTCGTTTTATTCTGCTACATATTAATCAAAAATCAACGCAATATTAACATTATTATATTATACTAGCTGACCTGACAAACTTCGTATTGACACAAATTAAACTGTGTTGTACATAAATACTGAATCTCGGATGATCTTTATCACAATCTCAACTTTTGCAAGTTTCTGAGGAGTTAATGGATGTTTTAATATACAAATTTTCCTCACAGTAAAGTAGAAAACAACTCCTCCCATTCCTCAGCCTGATAAAATAAAGCGCATAGCTTTTAAATATTCGCCATCATTACAAATCATTTCGCCGAATACCATTTTGTGGAACACCAATTCTCGGTTGACCATAACGCGGAATATAGAGTTTCGCAGAATACCATTTCGCGAAAAGCCTTATGCGGGATGTACCATTTCGCGGAAAGAAAGTACCATTTCGCGGGACCCACCTGAAGCAAAGTAATAGATCTATAGTCAGTAGATCTAGGAAAATAAATAAACCTAGATAGAGGTGATCTCTACGGGGGGCTGCCCCCCGCAGTGGCCGGCGCTTCCGAAGGCAGGTCGCCGGCAACACTCGCGGCCGGTGTCCGTCTCGTCCTGAATTATCTAATGTTACTATTGATAGTTTCTGGTGGTCTTGTTATTGACTAATGTTTCATGAAAGAGTCTAAAATTTCTCGAGTTCGATTAGTTTTTGATTTACGCAAAAATTTCTGATTTATTTTTATGAGAGTCCTTATCCCCCTACCACAGGGATGAGGAGTTTCAAACCATCATAAAAAAATTCCTGCCTCCAAAACCCCCATATGCCAAAGTTGGTTCCATTTGCTAGATTAGTTCTCTAGTTATAAGGATATTTGTATTTCATTTGTATAGGAGCCCCCCACTATTGAAGGGAGGAGGGGTTTCAATTCACTATTGAAAAAAAACTTGCGTACAAAAACACCCACATGCTAAATTTGGTTCCACTTGCTTGACTAGTTCTGGAGTTATGAGGAAATTTGTATTTAATTTGTATGGGAGCCCCCGTCCTAAAAAGGTAAGGGGTCCTAATTCATCATAGAAAAAAATTTTGCCTCCAAAAACACCCACATGCCAAATATGGTTCCAATTGCTTGATTAGTTCTCGAATTATGAGGAAATGTATATTTCATTTGTATAGGAGCGCCCCCCCCCCCCCTCCTTAAGTGGGGAGCGATCCTAATTCCCCATAGAAAAAAATGTTGCCTTCAAAACAAAAACCTTCACATGCCAAATTTGGTTCCATTTGTTTGATTAGTAGTCGAGTTATGAGGAAATTTGTATTTCATTTGTATGGAAGCCCCCCCTCTCAAAGGGGAGAGGGGTCATAATTCCCCTTCTATAGAGGGGAGGGGTCTTAATTCACCGTAGAAAAAATTCTTGTCTCGAAAAACACCCACATGCTAAATTTTGTTCCATTTGCTTGATTAGTTCTGGAGTTATGCAGAAATTTGTGTTTCGTTTGTATGGGAGCCCCTCTCTCTTAGTGGGGGGAGAGGTCTCTAACCATTCTAACCAAGAACCTTCCCTGGCTCCAAAAACCTCTACATGCAAATTTTTACGCCGATTGGTGCAGTAGTTTTCGATTCTATAAGGAACATCCCGACAGACAGACAGACAGACAGGCAGACAGAAATCCATTTTATAGAAGATTAACAACATTACAACATTATAATATGTCTATGCAGCTATTCTAATTACCCTCTAACACAAATACTCCGCAGATACGTATTTCGACTGTTACTTACAGCCTTCCAAGCACTGAAGAATTTTAACTATCGAACTGTCAAAAATTATCATGCTTCAGAGCAGTAAGTTGAAACACCGCACGTGCACGCATAGTCGGTAAAAAAATTGTTATTTGTAATTGTTTGTTATACTACAATAAAGGCTTAGAAATTGGTCGAAAAACACGAAATTGATGTATGTATGTATGTATGTAACGTTTGACTTTAGTCGCCTGTTTCTCGACGATGGCTGAGCCGTTCGTTCGCTATTTCACTAATTGCGGAGATTCCACCTTTTTAGGCTCCCACGCAAAAAATTATTAGCGTGGTTATTTGTTACGTGTCCCACACATGTTTGCATTTGAGAAATTTGAACCATCAGTTTTTCTTTATTGCCTCCCCACTGCACCCCTCCTTACTTGACAAGCACATTTTCAATGTATTTGGTAAGTCCACGATAATTATTATTAAAATATGAATTTGCGTAAGACTCGTATAGTTGCTGCAAAGCACAATATTTGAAAAGTGTTAAAGGGTAACTTCGATATAACATACCTTCGTTATTACGTACCCTCGATACAACGTCACTCGATATAACATACAATCTACCTCGATATAACGTACAGCTTTTCAAGTGTTGCAAATCTCTTCAGAAATTGTATTTAAAGTCTCACTAGTGCCTCAGTAAAGATTCCTGAGTTCCAATTCCAATGAGGGCATTTCACAGCACAGCATAGTGGTCCAAATAGCGGAATACGTGATCATGTGATATTGCGCCGAAACGTTAAGTTTTTCGCATATAGTGTGTTTAGGAACATTTCTTGATATAACAAACCCCTTCTTGTGAGAGAAATCTTTGGGCGATTAATTCCCTTAAAAGTGAGATACGAAATTTATTTTCTCGCATATTCGAGATACAGGTTTAGTAGTTTCGGCAAAGTTGTAGTAAATATCTTACTCAAAAGTACAACAAAAAACCTTTAAAAGCAAGTGTCAATTGTTTCTATCTGTATCCTCAAAAGTTATAGTTGTTTTAAAAATCCATCTCTCCATCGCTTATCAATTTGTATAAGCCTGGCCATTACAAATATTTTTTAAAGTTTTTGTCCTTCCGATGTTAGACAACTGAAGGGGGGCGAAAAAAAAACAAAGAGATTTTTTTAATCCCGCAAAAAACCATTAAGATTTTTAAGAATTTTTGCTTAAAATTTAATCGTGAAACTCGAATTTATTCTTGCTTTTGATATATACGTTGTTATTTTCCATGCAAAAACCTTCCAAAATGGAGTCAAAATCGAAAAAAAAATTCTTGCTAGTTTTCGGAAGCTACATTTTTTTTACTTCCATTTTTGTTTCGTGCTAGAAGCGTTAACACTCTATACACTCTTTTATCGAGTTCTAAGTATAGGCTGTAAAACCCACAAATAATTGATTTTATACAAAAAAAATTTGTTCAAGATTAACAAACTTTTTTTTGCTCCTCGATTTTTAGAGCCAATTTTGAAGGGCGGGGTGACAAAAACTTTAAAAATAATTTGCAATGGTCTTATCAGATTTCAATTATTTTAGTACCAAACGAGATGCCTTTCGCTTTGAACATATCTGCTAAATTTGAAAACTTTACTGATATGAATCAAATAGAATCACGGTGGGAGCAAGCCTCTAAAACGCGATCATTTGGTATAAATTTCCAGATGTGTCTTTGGAGAAGATTATTAAAAAAATATAGCGTAACTTTTTATACTATTAGAGTGACCGCAAATCCTATTAATAGGATGATACTACTGTGAACAAAATCCTGCGGAAACATGAACGGAAAAGACACCGACAGAATGCAACAACTCTTCAACCAGACAGCGATGAGAAAGTTAGGATCAGCCTACCGTTTTATCCAGTTATTACAAACTCGATCAAAAACATCCTTCATCAACATGGATTTGCGACAGCCTTCAAAAGCAGCTGCACTCTACGGGAAATGTTGTGCAACCTCAAAGACAAAATCCCGCTTGAGGAACAATCTGGAATATATCAAATTCCATGCCAAGATTGCCCCGCTATCTACATTGGACAAACACGTCGCAAATTCAAAATTAGACTGAGGGAACATAGGAAGGCCGTGGAGCACAGTCGATCATGTGACTCTAGTGTAGCAGCGCACAGTGAAGAATTACGGCATAAAATAAATTGGGAGAGTGCGAAATTAATCAAAACCATCAAAAAGGTTTCACTGCAAAATGCATGGGAATCAATGTGTATCGTCATGTGTATCGTCACTTTTCTTCATTTGGGTCAATTCTTAGAAGATTTACCGATCGATTGGTGTAAGAATATTGAAAATCTATCGGGAAACCGCTGAGCTATTAGCGCTCAAAACCTTTCATTTTTCGTGACGCTACACAAAACCTCTTATGAATGGAGATGATCCACCAATAATTTCCCCTCTCTTTGGATTGGCAAAAAAAAGTGAGATCAAGTTAACAATTTCTCCCGCTCTTCGACGTGGATACAACCAGATAAACAATACGTAATCAGTTGAACATCGGCATCGTCCTGATGATAGGCTTAGAATGCCTGAAACCGGTCGACGCGTAGGTAAAAATAATTTTTTTAATATTGTTTTTATCCTTAAATGTTGTAAGAGTGATACGTGTTTGTGTCTTGTCCACCAATTATATTATTAGGGTGATACTAATTTTTGTTATTTTTTTAAATGCGTCCAGTGTCGTATAGTGCGTATAGTGTCATCACAAAAGTTATAGAACACAGCAAAATAAGCAACTTTGATACACATAGTAACTATCTATCTCTTACTGGCTGTAAAATGTTACCATTTGTTTAATAATGCAGCAAAAATTGAAAAATCGAGATACCGTAAAACGGCTACATCACAATTTAGATATTTTAGATAAGTCGAAGAAAAAAATTCAGCCAAATTGATCCTATACCTAGATACTAAGATACACGCACCGCCGCTGAAAAAAAAAACATGGCTTCGAGGAAAGCGCGTTTAAATTATTGTACAGCGATACACTTCCCTATATGTGACCCCACAGTTTTTGCTGTAAAATTTCAACGAGACCACGTATCGAAAAATCCTTTGGGCTCAATATTTCTGAAGGTAAAAGTATCCTGAAAATGCATAAATATCAATTCTGCTCAAGAACTTTGCACTCGATTTTGCTTTCGAATATTTTACGAATTTATTCAATGTATTAAATACACATGCATATTGATGATAACTCGCAAAGTGCTATCAAAAAGTTAAATTATGTTTTGAAGATGTATTGAATTCTATCTCAAATGACAAATAAGATGGTATAACAAAGGTTTCTTTCACCAACAAGTGGATTGAATCGGGTTTCTATCGATAGTCATAGGACTAAGCTATTAAATAACACTAGCAGATTTAAAATTTTTTGAAACGATGGTTCTACAATTGATGAAGGGACGGCAAGGGAAAGTAATGAATAAGGATTTCAAAAAATATTACCGCACTTCAAGGTCAAAAGACTAAAAAAAAAATCAGAGGGGTTGTGTACAAGACACGACCGCATATATAGGTGACGCAGGACTACGTAAGTCTCTTTGTAGTGAGAGTAGCATATATTCATGCTTCTAATCATTCGATTCTTCATTTATACATGCTATATGCAACATATATACATATGCTACATGCGTTGTATGTAACATTTATCAAAGTAGTAACATTGCATACGTTCAATTCTCAAAAGATTGTACATTTGAAAACAATTTAACAAAATCAAGAGTACAAACTGTTGCTTTCCTGCTACCTTACTGAAATTAAAGATTGTTTTTATTACCCATGGTTCCCCACGTTGAAGGGATTTTACCAATTCAATCCTATTTTTTCAACAGAACATCTTTTCACTACATTTCTAATGGAACGGCAAGCATGCGTATTAATACAAAGTCGTATTATAACCGAACACTACAGCTGTAGCACATTTTTCCAACTCAGACATCAAATTCGCCGAGGTTTAATCGTCACGCACTACGCAGTAAAGAATTTGCGATCTGCTGGGACAACGAACTTGTGTCATTTTTTCTGGCACACTTCCCTAACACAGACATCAGATTGGACTAGGTTTAATCGCGTTCGTAAGAAATCTGTTGGCACGAGGGGGCTTTGTCACTCTCTCTGGCGTACTTCCCAAGCAAGGACATCAAAATGGTCTAGGTTTAACCGCGGTGTTAAGAAATCTTGTTGAAATGAGGAAACTTTATCACTTGTTTTGGCTTACTTCCCAAGCACAGATATCAAATTGGTATAAGTTTAGATCATCGTAAAGAATCTTCCAACCAATCACAAAGCGAGAATTCTGGTAAAATATAGGTTCATTATTTTCAAGTTTTCAATAGTTCAACATCAAGAATCCACACTTTTCTTCATTTGGGTCAATTCTTAGAAGATTTACCGATCGATTGGTGTAAGAATATTGAAAATCTATCGGGAAACCGCTGAGCTATTAGCGCTCAAAACCTTTCATTTTTCGTGACGCTCGCATTTTTCGATTTTTTGGAATGACACCCTATCTCAAAACTTGCCGTAAGACGTAGTCCTACGTCAAAATAAATAAATAAAAACCTTTATTGTGGTGTTGAAACATGATACTGATGCACACTCTAGTAAAGATGCGATGAACTGTTATAAATATGATTACAAATTACAACCTTGTGGTAACCGAATATATATACAGTTGGATTACGAATTTGGCAATAAATGCGTGTCTCCTATGGTGCCAAAATCGAACCCCTTTTTTGATATGAAAAAATTGAATGTAAAGACGTTAGAAATTGACTAATGTCGAATTTGTTTATTCAATCCGGGTTGAAACTGGATGAATTTTATCTGTCAGATAGGAGCAAACGAACACAAAAAGCTCATCCAGTTCCAATCCGGATTGAATAAACAAATTCGACATAAATGTTATTAATGCTTGCAACCTTTTTATGTTCACAAAATCCGCCAAGAGCTATCCGTGCGGTGCAAGTAAGTTTTTAGCGACCTGCGGTACTATAAGACGAAGTCCTACGGCAGTAAAAATATTAATGTTCGAAACATTCTTTAACCGCAGAGTTTCTTTCATGAACACAGTTAGGGCGATATTTTTTCGTCATTTAAGATATATACGCGGAAACTGACTGATATTTAAGAATATTTTTGGAAGTAAAATATTTTGTGTTGCCAAAAACGGATACTTTTATTGCCAAAATCGAGACATGCCAAAATCGAACCATGTCAAAACCAAACCATGCCAAATTCGAAATCCCACTGTAGTACAAATCTCCACTGTACGCGTAAAATAAGTTGTTTAAAAAAACTCAAAAACATCACAATGCGTGGTGCGACACATACCCAATATTACGTCTCTCAAAGCATTAATCTCTAGATTCGCATACTTTAAGTATGCACGAGTGAGAAAAGTTTTACAATAATAGCTGAGCAAGACTTGGAAAAAATCTGTCAGTAAACTGGTGTGAAACATCTGTCTGTAAACCGACGAATACAGTGAATTTCTGAGTATATTTAACAGACAGGTGAATTACGACTGTAAAATTTAACAAACAGTTAAATTAAGACGCGTCGATTTCTATCCTAAATGATAAATTTGTTGGTATAACAAAAGTTCCTTTTACTATTAGGTGGATTAAATCTAGTTTTTTGCTTGCTGATTACGTATATCTTTATACGTATTTCTTTATATGACACATCGCCGTCACCAAAAATATAATTTCAGTGCATACACAAACAGCAAGCAAACAGCAGCAACAGCAATACACGGGACGCCTTCCAGATATGGCAATATTCCCTACTAAAATAAAAGATCTCATTAATATTTGGCTGAAAAAGTGAAATGTTCTGAGGGCATAACAAAAGTTTTCTTTCGTAGTTACATAGATTAAATGAAGTTTTTCACCACATTCAGGTCACGTGGGCGCTCTACAGCGCGGGACCTGAAAGAGATTACCCGATTTGCACATCTTTATAAATCGTTATTATCTCTATAAACGATTTTGCGATTTTAAATATTTCAGGACATGTAATAAAATGTTAGTCTCAATTTACAGCAATTCCCATTATGTACGTTCTTGTGATTTGTTTATTAAACATAAATAACATCTCGAAAACAGAGAGCAGAAAACCAGACCACGCAATGATGCAGCCAATCAATAACAACTAAATTTCGTTTTAATTAACATGTTCTCTTTGTAAAATATTGTACATTGTAGGAGATTTTACGAAAGCAAATAACGACATTATTCACTTCCGTCACATACGCGCCGCAAAGCAACAATGAATTCGATGCTGCCTGCCTGCAAGAGACACACGTTAGTGAACAAGGTATCAGAGCCATGTTTCTTTCTCCCTGATTATGTGTTTTCTTCTACTGGCTATTTTCATTCATTCTTTCATGCCGCTAAGTTTAACCATCTCTACATAGAGCCGAATGCTTATTACCTTCCCCACAAGCGATACATAATCAAACCGAGCATGTATTGGTTGCGAACCGCCCATCGCTGTAGGAACACCTACTTTTTCTTGTAGTTTATGCTTTGAGGGGAAGTTTCTTGCAGTTGGATTCGGCTTGGCTGGCAAACCACATGATTTAGGAAATTTACTCATCGGGAAAGAAGTCAGCTATCGGGTTATGACGAGGAAAGAGTTTTTTCCGCTTTGGTTTCGCTTCCGCCCTTCAACTCCAGTTCGTGAGAAGCCTATATCATAGTCCCGTTTTGCTACCGCGAAGTGTGACCGGGTTTTGTTGGTGTGAGAGAGAGCCGATTGTTTTTATTTGTCTTTGCTTCCTTCTCACATTTATTTGTGCAGCTTGTGAGTATGTTTTAATTCAGGTTTTGCATCATAGCGTGTTGGAAAGCGCTCGGAGCCTACGGAAAACTCAGCACCGTATGGAATTTAGAATCCGTCGCGTGCGGTGCATCTCGCAATAGTCCAATTGTAGTACAAAGCGACCACTCACGAGAGAATTTCGACCACTAACGTCAACTGCGGAACGGATCCAGTTCGATGTGTGCACTTGTTTGTTAACGCGTTCGCGCCGCGTGTACTGTGATGAATTATTTTATATACGTGCGGTCATGAACATGATTATGATGACATTTAAATTTCAGTTTTATCGTAATATCACAACTGTTCGGATGTTTCGAACGCCTTTTCCGCGACTCTGTGGCTTAGAATGAAAAGTGAGGCGTCTTTCCAACAATTGTTTTCGAGACTTGTGCTTTCGTAGTGATGTTTACAGGATACACAATGTTGCTGTTCATGCGGTGTTAATTTACTAAGCAGTGATACAACGAATACAGAAGCATACTGCAAGATATCTTTATGGTTTCAAAAGGTTTTCCGTCGGCGCTTGTATTTGTGTGGTGAAACAGGTGAATTTCTGGAAAACAAAGTGTGGTTACTATCAAAAAGAGTAAAAAACAAATATATAGAAATTCCTGCATAATAGTGAAGCCGCCTAATTTTCCGACTAATACTGGTCTAGTAGTTATAGTAGTTATTGACTACTAGTTACAATAAATAAAACAAACAATGAATTTAGATTCGCTGCCACGGCCCGAAACAATTCACGTCACAGCTCCTGGAGCTACAACTCGTCCATCGCAAACTATGCCGCAAAGATCGCCATTTGCCATCCAGGAATTGCTCGGATTGAGTGATAATTCTCGACCTAGTGGCGTTGTGTCTGCTGTTACGCCAACACTTTATTCCAGCGTAGGACAATCACCGTTCTCAGCAGATCCCCATCAAATGCAGATGGCTGCTTCGCGGATGGCCTATTTTAATGCCCATGCAGCCGTCGCAGCTGCCTTCTTGCCGCACAATATGGCTGCTAGTGCTGCAGGAGGTCCGCTGCAACTGCATCCTCAAAGTACGGCTGGTGAGTATTCAAAGTTGAATTGATGAGCCTGTAATTTTCATGAGATCACTAAGCTTATAGGTGTGTTATTAAGTTTATAAATTTTAGTTCTGCATAAATGCATAGTCTCTCGTAGTTATCCATACATTAATTGTAATAAATGGACACCATTTTATTTACACTACGTGTTAATAACTATTAAATGATCGCC